>NC_086002.1:30380126-30675126 GCF_030014385.1 Trichomycterus rosablanca
CCTTTCTGTGTGCACTTTGCAGCTGGGGTTTCCACCAGGAGCTCCGGTTTCCTCCCACAATCCAAACAAAGTCATGCTGTCAGGTTAACTGGAGATGCTAAAGTCCACCTAGGTACGAGCGTCTGTGTGGCAACCTGGCGACCTGTCCAGGGTGTTTCCTGCCTTTCTCCCAGTGAATTAGACCCACCGTGACCCTGAATAGGATAAAACGGTCATAAAACAGACAATGACTGAAGTAATTTGAGGAAGAATCGATTTCAGACACCCCTGAAGTGGGCCGTACCATTTCTCCTCTCATCTGCCTCCCACATTGGTTGGAAAAGCATAACCAAGACTTCCAAGTGCTACCCTGGCACCCTAATTCCCCAGACTCGAACCTAGTTGAGCATCTGTGGGAGCACCTCGATGGTCGTGTTGGCTCTACGGATCGTCCTCCACGCCCCCTCCAGCAGCTGTGGGATGCACTGCGGTCAGCATGGGTCCAGATACCTGTGACGACCTACCAGGCCTGTTTAGCTGGTGGTCATAGTGACCAATGCTTTACTGTCCCAACTTCAATGTGTTACAGGCCTGAAATGCAGGAATGGAAGTATATCAAACAAAGAGGAAGCATTTTCCATAATGTCCCAACATTTTCCCGATTCGATGCTGCATCTTCGACCTTCTAAGACGTTCTGTACCGCACACATCTGTGAACGTTGTTTTCCTACTTTGTTTTGTCTACTGAAGCCATCGTTTTTGTTTTACTTCTCTGCACCTGTATACACTTTGCGCCCAGAGATCAGAGAAGAACCACAGGACCAGGGTCGACCTCGTAGAGTTATCCGTGAGAACAAAGAGTCTCGCGAAGGGATCTTGTGGATGGGGATATATCGCCTATCGTAACTCAAATACAGATAATAAGTCCTGAGTTTGGTGGCCTAGTGTCCCGATTCGACCGGTGTGTGATTTCTTAGGACTGTCCCATCTTTTTCGCTCTATAATAATCACTAACACAGGAATGTTAGTAAAACTAACATAGAGCCAACACGGCCATCGAGGTGCTCCCACAGATGCTCAACTAGGTTCGAGTCTGGGGAATTAGGGTGCCAGGGTAGTACCTGGAAGTCTTGGTCATGCTTTTCCAACCAATGTGGGAGGCAGATGAGAGGAGAAATGGTACGGTCCACTTCAAGGGTGTCTGAAATCGATTCTTCCACAAATTACTTCAGTCATTGTCTGTTTTATGACCGTTTTATCCTATTCAGGGTCACGGTGGGTCTAATTCACTGGGAGAAAGGCAGGAAACACCCTGGACAGGTTGCCAGTTCGCCACACAGACGCTCATACCTAGGTGGACTTTAGCATCTCCAGTTAACCTGACTGCATGACTTTGTTTGGATTGCGGGAGGAAACCGGAGCTCCTGGTGGAAACCCACGCTGAGAAGTGCGTGCAGTACCTGCGAATGGACCCGGATTCAACCTGGGAACTAAAGCCAGGACCTTCTTGCTGTGAGGCAACAGTGCTACCCACTGCCCTTCTGGAAATATATGTGGGTTCGATCTTTATCAGGAAGGTCAGACCTCCCCAAGCCCTCCAAAGTAAATGATATACTAAACCAGTGTTGTGTCGATCATGGAACTGTCCTTCTTGATCTATCTCTGGGCTATCAGCACATGGCGAAGCAATGTGGATCACTGAGCTTTCTAACCAACTTGTTTTCAGTGTTGCTGGTAATGGAGGAAGCATCTCTCGCTTCTTCTTCAGTAGGAATGGGTTCATCCAATCCTCAACCATTACCAGACGAAAGTCTAAAACGGTGGTCCTCAACCAAGAAGCCGAGGTTCCCTGGCTGGCAAACTTACCAAGCTCTTGTGATGTCATGTCACTCGTTGGGTCTTTGAGAATGAAAGACTCCGATACAGTTGTTGATGCGGATCCCGCTGACGTAGACCCAGGTGAGGAAGCTCCAGGATATCAAGATATTTACCTAAATCTTGGGTTTGTGGGATCTCCTTCGCTGAAAGCATAATAATAACCCAATCATAACCCAAGTCAAGGGGGTTTTTGGAGAGCCACTAGTCTAAAAGATTGGATGTACAGTCTCATGCTTCAAGTCTTTAAGGATGGGGTAACTGCATCTGGGTTCCTGACCCATAAGCATAGGGGAACCATCCGACCTCTTGCATACTTGTCCAAATCTCATCTCATCTCATCAGGTGCTCTTATATCCAGACTCTCCAATAGAGTAGGACTAGCCAGAGATGCTCAGGCTACGAGGTCATTCTCTGTCCTATCCAAAACTTGACCATTAAACCACACGTCCTGATTCGCCAGCTGAACCTCTGCAATCGGACAACGTGTTGCTAGACGAACACGACCGTATGCAGGTCATTCACCGTTCCCCTAGCGTTCGGCTTGACCTTTTTCCCAATGACTACACCTTTTTTTTGAGGTAACTGATGCCTTTAACCGAGGCAACTTCATTTCAAAGCCCGATATGCCTTTGGTGTGGCGCATAAATTTGGTAAGACCTCTCTATCAAAGGTCATGACCCTTCCGACACTCCTCAAGGGTTACGGGGTAATTCGTTGGCATACGAAGTTGCCAAATGGGACCATATGTCACTATCCATTGATGTACTATTTTTGCAACTGCAGTCCACAAACACTGACTGTTCCTATTGAGTCCAGGACTCATTGCTGACCCGGATGGGCATATTGCTCTACCTAATCTACAACCCCAAATCAGAAAAAGTTGGGACAGAGTTTCTTACCTGAGATATTTCATGTTTTATCTGCTCAACTTCATTTAATTTATTAATAAACATCCATTCCTGCATTTCAGGCCTGCAACACATTTCAAGAAAAGTTGGGACGGGGGCAATTTAGGGTTAGTAATGAGGTGAAATAACTAAAAAATGATGCGATTCCAAACAGGTGATTGTAATCATGGTGATTGAGATGATCAGAGGATCTCCAGTTTGTCCACAAATGTGTGAGAAAATGATTGAAATGTTTAAGAACAATGAACCTCAAAGAAAGATTGGAAGGGATTTGCATGTTCTCCCTCTACGGTGCATAATATCATTCAACCATTCAAGGAATCGGGAGGAATATTAGTGCGTAAAGGCCGAGGGTGCAAGCTTAACCTGAACGCCCGTGATCTTCCATCCCTCAGACGGCGCCGCATCAAGAACCTCCACCCAACACTAGCTGATATGACCACATGGGTGAGGGATTAATTTATCAAACCTTTATCAAGCTCTACAATACAGAGTTACCGCACAAATGATACTTAAAACTTTACTGTGCAAAAAACAAGCCTTATGTTAACCACGTCCGGAAGCGGCGTCGACTTCTCTGGGCTCGGGGGCATCTAGGATGGACCGTCACACAGTGGAAACGTGTATCGTGGTCAGATGAATCAGCACTCCAGAACTTCTGTGATGCAGCATTAATGCAGAAAAGTACATCGAGATCTTTCAGCAACAAGACGTCGTCTTTTCCCGGGACGTCCAGCATCTCTCAACGAGACGATGCAAAACCACCTGCTGCACACATTACAAAGGCGTAGCTGCGGAAGAAAAGGGTACGCCTGCGGTCCTGACCTGACCCCTATAGAGAACGACGAGCCCGTACTGTTGCACATCTTAAGACGTGTTCGCAGGAAGAACGAGACAAAATAAAAGCTAAAACACTAAACCGCTCGATCTCCTCGGTGCCAAAACGTCTTTTAAGTGTGGTGAAAAGGAACGGCGACATAGTACCAAAGTGGTAAATTGGAAAATTGACCATTTTGCGTCCCGGAAACAAGCAAAATGGTAAAATTACCTCTAGACTCGGGTCTAACATGGCAGAAACCACCATGATGCTGCTAAACATGAGCCGTTGCTACCACCTCAAATTAAATACTTGCCAGTCATGGTAGACAGGTTTCCCAACTGGGTAGTGGTCAAGATAGGATAGTGGCCAAGGGAATCATCCCCTGGTATGGTATTGATAGTAATCAGGGTACTCCCTTGGTACTCTATGTCAAAGGTTCTGCAAACCCACTAGATGGAGTCAATGAGCTTAGAAAGAGTCCAGTTGCATTTCCTTGTGAAGAGTAAAATAATCACACATGATGGGAGGTCATAAAAATCTATTTTAAACTACAAAAAAACCTAAGGTCAACAACTACAAATAGTTAGTTGATGTTGAAGTAGACCCAGGATCTGCTGCTAAGATCTACCACAGCACACCTTCAGGGGTCAGGGCTGTTTTGGCAGCAGAAGGGGGACCAACACAACATTAGGAAGGTGGTCATAAAGTTATGCCTAATCGATGTATACCAGTAAGATACTGGGATGACATCTTGACATCGAGTCAGCGTTAATATTGATATCAGAAGATGATCTTTCATGGCGATGTGTAAACAGTAGCAACATAAATGTAGACCTACATGCGAATGAATGCATCATAAGCTGTTCATAGACATAATTAATAAGGATTATTAAATATTTATTACATTTACGAACAGATCTGGTCCACCTACCAGACTTGGCACCAGAGCAACCCTCCTATTTTTATCTGGGCTTGGAACCAGCATTGAGAGGGCATCCCCCACTATTGGACATCAACCAATCGTGTCCATGCGGACGCCCACACAAGCCAGTAGCACCGCCGGCATTAGTGGGCTAGAGTGCCACCCAAGCGCCCACATTACTGATCAGCCATAATATTAAAACCACCTCCTTGTTTCTACACACACTGTCCATTTTATCAGCTCCACTTACCATATAGGCGCACTTTGTAGTTCTACGATTACTGACTGTAGTCCATCTGTTTCTCTGCATGCTTTGGACCCCCACAGGAGCACTACAGAGTGGGTATTATTTAAGTGGTGGATCATTCCCAGCACTGTAGTGACAATGACAGTGGATCAGTGGAGTTTTTGAACACCTCACTGTCACTGCTGGACTGAGAATAGTCCACCGACCAAAAATACCCAGCCAACAGCGCCCCGTGACCACCGATGAAGGTCTACAAGATGACCGACTCAAACGGCAGCAACAGATGAGATGAGCGATCGTCTCTGACTTTACATCTACAAGGTGGACCGACTAGGTAGGAGTGTCTGATAGAGTGGACAGTGAGTGGACACGGTGTCTGATCCACTCAACACACACTAACACACCACCACCGTGTCAGTGCCGTGCTGAGAATGATCCACCACACCACCTAAGTAATACCTGCTCCATGGTGGTCCAAAGTATGTAGAGAAACAGATGGACTACAGTCAGTAATTGTAGAACTAAAATGCTTCTATATGGTAAGTGGAGCTGTGTAGAAACTAGGAGCTGGTTTTAATGATATGGCTGATCGGTGTACATCTCCAATATGACTGCTGTCTATCCAATATCAGTATAGATTTACTCATCAAACATGCTGTATTCAAACCCTTGATGTCATTTACATACATCAGTCCTTTAAAAGAAAGGACAACTCGACAATAGTGGCTTTTATTCCACGTACACAAAGACGGAGACTCGCTTGGTGCTCTCAGACATGGAATTTTATTGGTTTATTGGTTTAACAGTCTTTATCACAAAAGGAAATGCATTTAGTGACGTACACATCCAGGTCGTACATGGACAGCGATCCGTAAGCTCGTATTCTCGGCGATTTATCAAGGTTTTAAAAAGTGATACAGCCCAAATTAGGCAGAAACTTTAAACTGTAAACGTTCCAAAATGATCTGGTCCCCTGGGTATTTACGATGTCCGCCGCTAATCCAGAAACGTTTGACAGGTATAGTATTTTAAGTCATGCAAAATCATGCATAAATACATGGTTTTGTGTACAAATTACATTTTTTTTTCTTCCCTTATGTCAGGCAAAACGCATGCTTAACCGTATCGGGCCTAGTGATCGAACACGTGTGTATAAGAAAACATTTTGGTCTCACTTCTATCGTGGTCTAGGAACTAATTTAGTTTAAGTAAAACAGAGTATATATATGCATGTATGTATGTATGTATGTATGTATGTATGTATGTATGTATAGAAATAGCTTGGGACGATTCCAAATTTGGAGTAATTGGACGTTCATGCAGCAAGCAACTACTGAAGGGCCAATCGATCCTGCGATCAAACCAACCCAACCTAAACGGAACTGAGAATTTACAGTATTATAAATGTAACTAGGACATTTGGCAACCAGTTACCATTTCTGGTGTAAATGAATGTAAAAAATCATAATAATAATAATAAAAAAAATAGACACACACGGCACATACATGTAACAGAATCAGCTTTGAACCGGAACCCCCAGCCTTGACCTAACCGATGTTGGCCGTATACATGCCACATGGTCTGTTCTTGCCAATAGGGTTGTTTGTTTGTTTGTTTATTAGGATTTTAACGTCATGTTTTACACTTTTGGTTACATTCTGACAGGAACGGTAGTTACTCATTACACGAGATTCATCAGTTCACAAGGTTATATCGAATACAGTCATGGACAATTTTGTATCTCCAATTCACCTCACTTGCACGTCTTTGGACTGTGGGAGGACAGGACCTGGACCGCCCTACCTGGGGATCGAACCCAGGACCTTCTTGCCGTCGTTTCTATCCAACGTTTGGACTGTGAATGTTGTGTTATATTAAAAGGCAGTGGTAGCTCAGTGGATTGGCACTCGGAAGGATGCTGGGTCAAGTCCCACAGGCGTAGAGTTGCCACCGTTGGGCTCCTGAGTAAGTCCCAAATGGAGTTCAAATACCCAATATGATCCAGAAACCTAATAAATTTAATGTTGACAAGTTACCAAGTTTATAAAACTTCACTTTACATGGTTTATGGTTTTATGTGGACTTTAATCAATCAACATTTGACTTAACTTTTTAATTAATACTACTTTTTAATCAAGTTATCGAATGAGCCGTTTATATCTCCTCAGGATGTCCTGTGTTAGGTAGGAGTCATTTCTAAATACTAATAAATCCCACATTTAATCAATTACATTTAACGTAAGATTTTTTCCCTAATTATTAAAAATAAACATTTAATTAAATTTCGGTTCTGCTTATCGGTTCCTAAACGCGATAACGTTTTATTATTGTAAACAAAGGATACATATCTGCAAGGACGTGCATACGTATCTGCCAGGACCTGTCTATGTTATTACCTCAGGCGTCAACACGAAAGCGTTAAAGAGTTAGCATGTACGGCTAACCTTAAGCTAATGTGTAATTAGGACCGCGATAAGCATCTAAAAGTAGCCAGAAAAAGCTGATTATGCTTATTTTATTCTTACTTTATAAGAACCGCTTAGTTAAATGCGTATTTAACACACTGTTCGTTTTAAATATCGAGTTTATTGGGTCGAAGGAGGCTCGGTGAATCAATGAATCGTTCCTGAATCGTTTAGTTTTCCTCAGAGATGAGTTGTATGATATGGCGCAGTTTAATAAGTTTATTTCAGTCTATTTACTTTCTAAACGTTTAGTTAACACTTAAAAGAAGAGAAATATTTTTAGTACCTAAACGTTTAACCTTTTTACCCCCTAAAATATCGAATTTTGTGATCGAAATGGTGAATCGATTAGCAGAATCGAGTCAGAATCAGAATCGCAAAAAATACAAACGACTCCCAACCCTATTGGCACTCGAGTTTCTGAGCTTGAGCTGGCAGGACAGTCACTTCAATTTCAATTTAAAAGCTTGACCTATGTGTAAACAAACAAAAAAAAAACTTTTAATGTGGGGAACTAACCCGAATTTTATTCATGTCTGTTTTAAAAATGTATATAAAGTTGGCCCAGCGTAAGAAACAAGGCACGCAAACGTCTCGGTAGAGATACGGATGTTCGTTCGTGTGTGTTTGTGTATATATATATAAAAAAAAAAGAATCTGAATTATTGTGCTCAAAATTCCAAGCAGCAAGACAGCCATGCAAATAAACGTGTGCGGTGTCGACGGGATGCTTTAGTAGTACGTCTCTCTCTCCACCCAACCTGGAACACAAGGGACGGACGTTTAACCATCACGATTGTCGTACAGCGCTCGATATAAAAATAAATCCCACACCCCCACACCGATACTTGCCTCCTGGGCTGCGCCGGATGATGAGCTTTCGGATTTCATCGTAGATAAAAATGAGAAGAGAGTACGGGAAGGCACAGAACCACCAGTTTGGTCTGGAGAAACAAGACAGAGTTTAAATAAACGTTAGCATCGTTTATACCGAATTTATCCAAACTGTCGTTCTTGACATGACGAAGTTATCCAGGCTTGGAACCGGATATATATTAGGCTAATGTAAAAATAATGGGGTTGTTTTTTTTTTTACACAAATGCAGATTCGTCTCATGTTCGCACTTTGATGATGTCTTACTGCAACGCTTAATCGCAGTGTTGCCAACTCCTCAGTAAGGAAAGTAGCTATTGGCTGTCCTAGAAGTCGCTAAATGACGTCATCGCCTAATTTGCATAAGGTCCATTTGCGTGTAATTGACGCTGTAGAAGAGAGGAATAAAGTGGGTAAAAAAAACCCCACCCTAAATATGTTTAGAACTACAAATGAACGTTCCTCTGTTGATTCGTGGTTTGTTTTTCTTTTTTAAGACAACACTGAGCTACTCTGAGCAGGGTTGCCAGATTGCGACAGTAATTTTCAGCCAAAAAACGCCCAAAACACAGGATAAGCAGATGATGTTTAGCATTTCACAAATAATAAACCAGTTAAACCATCATGACCTACAAATTAGTATCTTAAAATGTACAGATCAGTAATTATACATTATAAAGGGCAAATTATTTTTACATTGATGGGCGTGGGAACAGTGTCTTGGACTGGAAAGAATAATTTGTCAATCAAACTTTTGACAGCGGGTTGGATGTGGTGGAAAAGGGTAGGCCTATTTATATTCCACCTGCTTTAGAAAGCAATAGTTTTTTATTTACATTTTAAGCGTGTTTATCCCTGCCAATTGCCAACAAAATCCGCCCATTTTGGTGGAAAACCACCCAATCTGGCAACACTGACTGTGATACTGACCGCCCGCGAGTGCTTTGGGGCGGCGGAGGGGCTCACGGCAGGATCAATCAACTGCAGAACAATGTGTTTTCATGGTCGAGTCTCCAAAAGTCTCCAACAACACCAGAAAAAGTCGCTAGATTTGTCGCTAGGGGTCTGAAAACTCGCTAAATATAGCGACAAAGTCACTAAGTTGGCAACACTACTTAATGGAAGCGCCGAAGAAAGTGGCTGTTTATTGTTAATTTGAAATGAAATACGTCGAGTTTAAGGATACAAATTTCTCTGCGATGGGCGTCGAGTTACAAGGTACCACTGTGTATATTAAATAAATGCTAAAAAATTAACTCAATAAATAAATCTTCTTATAACAGACTCTACTTATAATAAACTTCCGAACTCGCAAGTTAGAATCTCGGCTCTGCTACCGGCAGGCTGGGCGCCTGTAAGTAGGGGACTCCTCATAGCTGTGCCTATACAATGAGACCGGGGATAATGGGGATCAGTGCACGACTCTCAGTGAGCGATACGGATCTCTGGATACGACTGGACAGAGGAAAATTGCAGAACTTACTTGAGTGGATACATCCTAAGGGCAACGTCCATGCCTGGGCAGTAGGATAGAAAAGCCGCCAGAGCCGTTTCCTCAAACAGTCCAAAGATGAGGATCTTGTTCCTGCGTTGACGAAAATATAAACCGAAATAATTAAAGATGATCTAGGAAACCTGTATAATTCACTACGGAGGAACTCTAGCCCCGGCTTACTTCATTCCTTGCTGGAAGACCGAGTTCCTCCTGGTCTTACAGATGATCACGTCGGCCCACTGCACGATCACGATGCTGATGAAGAAAGCCGTGTGGCAGGTGAACTCCACGATCTTCCTCTGCTCGTACGTCTGGAAAGAGAATCGCAACGCTCAGCTCGGACGCAACGTTTAGATCTTAGGAACCCTGAACACGTCAAGGGTTTCCACTCACCCACTGCTGGCCGTAGCTGTCTTCCAGGTCGTTGGTGTACTTGTCGTCCCAGTGCACACGGATACCCAGGAGCGTGGCGGGCAGGAAGCCGTTTTCAGCCAGGATGACGAAGTAGGCGAAGAAGCCAGCCAGAGCTTGGATCATACCTGTAGATACGGGCTGCATGAGTATCTGGGCCATCTTGGTGTCCACATACACCATACTGCCAAAAGTATTCGCTCGTCTACCTTCACGCGCATATGAACTTGAGTGACGTCCCATTCTTAATCCACAGGGTTTAATATGATGTCGGCCCACCCTTTGCAGCTAGAACAGCTTCAACTCTTCTGGGAAGGCTTTCCACAAGTGTGTTTATGGGAATTTATGACCATTCTATTGTTCTACAAGCGCATTTGTGGCCTGGCTCGCAGTCGCCGCTCTAATTCATCCCAAAGGTGTTCTATCGGGTTGAGGTCAGGACAGGAAGGGGCCATCCCCAAACTGTTCCCACAAAGTCGGGAGCATGAAATTGTTTAAAATCTCTTGGTATGCTGAAGCATTAAGAGTTCCCACACCATGACCCCCCATGACATCCCCCCCCCCCCCTCCCCCAAACTTAACACTCGGCACAACGCAGTCAGACAAGTACCGTTCTCCTGGCAACCGCCAAACCCAGACTGAGAAGCGCGAGAACACTAGAGTCCAGTGGCGGCGTGCTTTACACCACTGCATCCGTCGCTTTGCATTGCCTTTGGTGATGCAAGACTCGGATGCAGCTGCTCGGCCATGGAGACCCGTTCCATGAAGCTCTACGCGCTGTTCTTGAGCTGATCTGAAGGCCCCATGAAGTTTGGAGGTCTGTAGCGATCGACTCTGCAGAAAGTCGGCGACCTCTGCGCATCCGCTGACCCGCTCAGTCATTTTACGTGGCTACCACTTCGTGGCCGAGTTGCTGTCGTTCCCACCCCCACCGATACCCCTCTTCCACCGACGCGGCACGGAGCCCGTTCCGGTTCCCGAACTCGACCTTGCGTGTTTCCACCGGAAAAAAGAGGTTCCAGACAGCGAACTAGCGGGCCAATCTGGCACCACGGAATACTGGGTTTTTCAGCCCGAACCGTGACGTCCATCGTCCATAGCGACAGCAACAATGGCGTCAGCTGGGGGTCTCATATGGAGCTTGATGCTGCATTTTTATCTTTTAAAGTTCACCTGATTACATTTTGAGCCGGTTTGCCGGAGACACGCGTCGGTTCTCTACAGGACATTAAGGTTCTGAGAAACCCGAACAGAACCGGTTCAAGAACCATGGTTCTTTTGGGTGGAAACGGGGTACGAGGGAGCTGAGAATCGAGACAGCCTTCTTCGCCGGTGTGGCCGATTCTGCGTCTCATACGTCCTTGGCCTACTGTTGATGTTTGGGTTTATCTCAGAGTTCACCATTTGTCCCCGATATTGGTTTATGTCTCGTCTCGAGGAAAAATCGACTTTGTATTGACGCTATTGAAAATGTATTTATTTATTGAAGTTTTAACGCCATGTTTAACACATTGGTGTCAATTAATGGCAGTAATAGGTATTATGTATGTGTCTTCATATTTTGGTCCATATTATATGTTCATTTTTATTTTTATGGTTGCAAGGTAGGTTTAAAAGTCTTCTTGTGTTGTCTTGTGTGAGAGTCTCTTTGATAGTTTCTGGCATGTGTGGCATTCTATCAAGATGTGTTTCATTAGCCGCTCAGGTGGCGCAGCGGTAAAGTACGCTAGCGCCCCAGAGTCGGGTTTCTAGATACGTCGTATCGAAGCTCGGCTCTGCCTTTCCGACCGGGTCGGGCGGCAGTGTGAACAACCTTCGGCTGTTGTTCAGGGGCTTAGGGGTAGAGTCGGAGCGTAGGTCCTCACAACTGGTGCGACTGACGGCGCCTGCACGGGGCTAAGGGACGACGTCGAGGGGGGCGTGACCCTCCGTGCGCGGTGTCTCTCGGCGTACGAACTCGGCTCGTGCGGGTGAAAAATGCAGGCTGTACCGATTGCGTGCCGGAGGGGGGCGCAAGTCAGTCGAGTGGCGTCCTCGGTCGGCGGCAAAAGGGTCGAATCAGTATAGAGGACGCGATCAGGGTAATTGGACACGATTAGAATAGGGATAAAAATTGGTGGAAAAAAGTGGGAAAAAACAGATAATTAAAAACAAAAAAACAAAAAAAATGACGTGTTTTATCGATATAGGTGTTTGGCAGGTTTCACTGTTGGTGGGTTATTCTGGAGTGGTCGATTCGGCACCTCGTGTATATGACCTGGACTATGCGTCGTCCCTGGTGGACTCTTGGCTTGGCATTAACGTTGGGGTGTATTTCATATAGTTTATTGGTGAGCTGGGTATTCCATTCATTTTGCCATTTTCCTTTGATGTACTGTAGAGATTTATTGATGCTTTTAAGTCGGTTGATGGGATTTTGATGTTCGTTGTATTTTGTCTTGTTTTTTTCTCTAGCTACTTGATCTGCTTTTTCTAATTTCCTGTAATTCCACTGTGTCCTGGTATCCAGCATAGTTGTATGTCATATTCTTGTTCTGTTAAAATGCTGATTGTCCAATTGTATGTTACTAATGATAGGATGGGTCTGATGTGTATGATTGTAGTGATGCTATTGAAATAAAATGAAAAGTTGGACAAATCCTGGGTATTAAAAAGGGGAATTAATAAATAAAAAAAAACACGAGTCTTACCAATTTGTCCGTAGGCCATGCTGATGAGTCTTTCATTCACCAGCTTGTCCGTTCTGGGGTTTCTGGGTTGCCTCTTCATGATGTCGCTTTCGGCAGCCTCGTAAGCCAAGGAGATTGCAGGAACCTGAAGGTTTGAAGTAGTTAGAACCTCATTCAGTGGTAGGTTAGTGGTTAAGCTACTGGACTACTATAGTCATAAGGTTTCTGGTTGCCACTGTTGGGCCCCTGAGCAAGACCCTTAAGCTTTAATTGAATTGTTTATCAATGACAAGTGTAAGTCGCTTTGGATGAAGCATCTGGTAAATGCCGCAAATGTAAATAGTCATTCAATAAGAGTCTTGGACTACTTTCAGATTGGCAGCGATTTTTTTTAACCTCGTCGCCCAAGTGTGTGATCGCTGATCGCTTTGTGTTCACATCGGAAGTGTCATCACCACCCACCTGTGGCAGTCTAGCAAGCACCGATGCCAAAAAAGCAAAAGCCATGTCAGTACCCTCTAAAAAAAATAATAAATCCTGGAGGGAAATCGCTTGTCTATGAATTGAATCCTTGGGTAGTCCATCACTGTCTGTGTAGTCGACATGCGTCTATCTGCAGAAGTCCGACACCTTGACAATGAGATTCTCTTCCGTGTCTGACAGGAACTATCATCTAGGAACCAAAAACGGACCCTAGCCTTTCGCGCCGGCTCTGCTCAGTGCTCAATTCCTATTGGTAATCGCGGCATCACATGGCAGCCTCATTTGCATCAAGGTAAACTAACGTAACCAACGTGGGCTCCGCCCGCGCTTACCATGTCGGTTCCCAGGTCGATGCAGAGAATGGTCACGGTGCCCAGAGGAAGAGGGATGTTGGCGATGATGAAGAACAGGAACGGTGTGATCTCGGGGATGTTACTCGTCAGGGTGTAGGCGATCGATTTCTTCAAGTTGTCGAAGATCAACCGGCCTGGGGAGGAAACCACGGATTTAGCGAATTACGCAACCGTGTCGTTAGGAAAGTCAAATTCGAAGCGGTTTCCCCACCTTCTTCCACTCCGGTCACGATAGAGGCGAAGTTGTCGTCCAGGAGGATCATGTCGGCGGCCTGCTTGGAGACGTCGGACCCGGCGATACCCATGGCTACGCCGATGTCGGCTTTCTTCAGGGCGGGAGAGTCGTTCACGCCGTCGCCCGTCACGGCCACGATGGCACCCTGGTTTGAAAAAGATATATTATTCACGATTTAGCTTCTGGCTAATGCTAGATCAATTTTTATTTAGTATTACTTCGATCTTATCACCCACACATTGACGAGTGTTGTGCCACCTAGCGTTGTGTGTGGAGAGACACAACCTGAGAGCACTCCTTCCTCATCTCTGTGCAGGCGCCTCTAATCAAGCCAGCAGAGGTCGTAATTGCACCATTCTGACAGAGAGACACACATCCGGCCCTAGTCCCGCCTTAATCCCGCCCATCTGAACAACAGGCCAATCGTTGTTCATGTGGCCGCTCAGCCTCGGCCGGCAAGGCAGAGCTGAGATTCGATACGATGTATTCGAGATCCAGCTCCGGTTGCAGGGTGTGTTCTTACCGCTGCGCCACCTGAGCGGCTATGCAGTGTTATTCCTTAGCGTTTGTTGTTGAATATGGTCTTGTATTCACTTAGCAATATTATCCAGTCATGCTAACTAGCTAGGATTTTAATTTGAATAAAAAAAGCTTTATCATCATAAACGTTTATCATGAATGTCTTATTATAGATAGATTTGCCACCTATGATCACTCAGTCATTTTGGTACCTTATCGCACCATTAGCACAACACCATGAACATACGTGTTCATAAGTAACGCACCTGTAGCTAAATTAAACGACGCTGGTGAATCTGGGGAACCTGTTAGCTACTCACCCTTAAAACTAAAGATGTAATCGACACATTATTTAAAGCTCGTCTCTATAACAATGATGTAGCTTTATATCACACACTTCTGCTAAATGGTAAACATTGCCAACTTTTATTTTTGGTAAAAAAAAAAAAAAAACATGAATAAAGCTAATCTGTTAGCGCTGGTGCTACACTGAGTGAGCTGTCGGAATGAAACTGAACAATTGAACAACAAACACTAAATACAACTACAAAAGCTTTAGAATACACTCAAAAAAACACGTAGTATAAACAACAACAATAAATAACACTAAATATAAATAACATTATAAACTACACTGAAGTAACACTCAATATAAATAACAGTAAATACAAATAACACTATAAACTACACCAGTACCACTAAATACAAATAACACTAAATATAAATAACAGTAAATACAAACAGTAAATATAAATATCAATCAATGCAAATAACAGTAAATACAAATA
Source organism: Trichomycterus rosablanca (assembly GCF_030014385.1). Lineage (NCBI taxonomy): Eukaryota > Metazoa > Chordata > Actinopteri > Siluriformes > Trichomycteridae > Trichomycterus > Trichomycterus rosablanca. Next base: position 30,395,174 of record NC_086002.1, read on the forward strand.
ACAGTAAATACAACAGTAAATATAAACACTATAAACTACACCAACACTAAATACAAATATCACTATAAACTACACCAGTACCACTAAATATAAACACTGAATATAAATAACACTAAATAAAAATAACAGTATAAAATACACCAAAATAACACCAAGTATAAATAACAGTAATAAGAAACTGAACACTAAATATAAATAACACTATAAAATACACTGAACACGAAATATAAACAACACTGAATATAAATAACACTATAAAATACACTGAACACTAAATATAAACACTATAAACTACACCAATACCACGAAATATAAACACTGAATATAAATAACACTGTAAACTACACTGAACACTAAATATAAACAACACTATACACTACACCAATACCACGAAATATAAACACTGAATATAAATAACACTATAAAATACACTGAACACTAAATATAAACACTATAAACTACACCAATACCACTAAATATAAACACTGAATATAAATAACACTATAAAATACACTGAACACTAAATATAAACACTATAAACTACACCAATACCACGAAATATAAACACTGAATATAAATAACACTATAAAATACACTGAACACTAAATATAAACACTATAAACTACACCAATACCACTAAATATAAACACTGAATATAAATAACACTATAAAACACACTGAACACTAAATATAAACACTATAAACTACACCAATACCACTAAATATAAACACTGAATATAAATAACACTATAAAATACACTGAACACTAAATATAAACACTATAAACTACACCAATACCACTAAATATAAACACTGAATATAAATAACACTATAAAATACACTGAACACTAAATATAAACACTATACACTACACCAATACCACTAAATATAAACACTGAATATAAATAACACTATAAAATACACTGAACACTAAATATAAACACTATACACTACACCAATACCACTAAATATAAACACTGAATATAAATAACACTATTAAATACACAACACTAAATATAAACAACACTATACACTACACCAATACCACTAAATATAAAAACTGAATATAAATAACACTATAAAATACACTGAACACTAAATATAAACACTATACACTACACCAATACCACTAAATATAAACAACACTGAATATAAATAACACTATTAAATACACTGAACACTAAATATAAACAACACTATACACTACACCAATACCACTAAATATAAACACTATAAAATACACTGAACACTACATATAAACACTATAAACTACACCAATACCACTAAATATAAACACTGAATATAAATAACACTATAAAATACACTGAACACTAAATATAAACACTATAAACTACACCAATACCACTAAATATAAACACTGAATATAAATAACACTATAAAATACACTGAACACTAAATATAAACACTATACACTACACCAATACCACTAAATATAAACACTATAAAATACACTGAACACTAAATATAAACACTATAAACTACACCAATACCACTAAATATAAACACTGAATATAAATAACACTATAAAATACACTGAACACTAAATATAAACAACACTATACACTACACCAATACCACTAAATATAAACACTATAAAATACACTGAACACTACATATAAACAACATTGAATATAAATAACACTGTAAACCACATTAAACACTAAATATAAACACTATACACTACACAAATACCACTAAATATAAACAACGCTGAATATAAATAACACTATAAAATACACTGAACACTAAATATAAACAACACTGAACAAACACTAAATATAAACACTATAAAATACATTTAAACACTAAATATAAACAACACTATAAAATAAATTTAAACACTAAATATAAACACTATTAAATACACTGAACACTAAATATAAACAACACTATACACTACACCAATACCACTAAATATAAACACTATAAAATACACTGAACACTATATTTAGTGGTATTGGTGTAGTTTATAGTGTTTATATGTAGTGTTCAGTGTATTTTATAGTGTTTATATTTAGTGGTATTGGTGTAGTGTATAGTGTTGTTTATATTTAGTGTTCAGTGTATTTAATAGTGTTTATATTTAGTGTTTAAATTTATTTTATAGTGTTGTTTATATTTAGTGTTTAAATGTATTTTATAGTGTTTATATTTAGTGTTTGTTCAGTGTTTATATTTAGTGTTCAGTGTATTTTATAGTGTTATTTATATTCAGCGTTGTTTATATTTAGTGGTATTTGTGTAGTGTATAGTGTTTATATTTAGTGTTTAATGTGGTTTACAGTGTTATTTATATTCAATGTTGTTTATATGTAGTGTTCAGTGTATTTTATAGTGTTTATATTTAGTGGTATTGGTGTAGTGTATAGTGTTGTTTATATTTAGTGTTCAGTGTATTTTATAGTGTTATTTATATTCAGTGTTTATATTTAGTGGTATTGGTGTAGTTTATAGTGTTTATATTTAGTGTTCAGTGTATTTTATAGTGTTTATATTTAGTGGTATTGGTGTAGTGTATAGTGTTTATATTTAGTGTTCAGTGTATTTTATAGTGTTATTTATATTCAGTGTTTATATTTAGTGGTATTGGTGTAGTTTATAGTGTTTATATTTAGTGTTCAGTGTATTTTATAGTGTTATTTATATTCAGTGTTTATATTTAGTGGTATTGGTGTAGTTTATAGTGTTTATATGTAAACACTGAATATAAATAACACTATAAAATACACTGAACACTAAATATAAACACTATAAACTACACCAATACCACTAAATATAAACACTGAATATAAATAACACTATAAAATACACTGAACACTAAATATAAACACTATACACTACACCAATACCACTAAATATAAACACTATAAAATACACTGAACACTAAATATAAACACTATAAACTACACCAATACCACTAAATATAAACACTGAATATAAATAACACTATAAAATACACTGAACACTAAATATAAACAACACTATACACTACACCAATACCACTAAATATAAACACTATAAAATACACTGAACACTACATATAAACAACATTGAATATAAATAACACTGTAAACCACATTAAACACTAAATATAAACACTATACACTACACAAATACCACTAAATATAAACAACGCTGAATATAAATAACACTATAAAATACACTGAACACTAAATATAAACAACACTGAACAAACACTAAATATAAACACTATAAAATACATTTAAACACTAAATATAAACAACACTATAAAATAAATTTAAACACTAAATATAAACACTATAAAATACACTGAACACTAAATATAAACAAGACTATAAAATACACTGAACAAACACTTAAAATAAACAACACTATAAAATACATTTAAACACTTAATATAAACAACACTAAATATAAATAACACTAAACATAAATAACACTATAATACACAGAAATAACTCATAATAACTCATCAATACATTGTGCGAGAGGTTCACTTCACTGCGAAATTCAAACAAATCTAGCTCGATGCTCACCTGTCGCTGACAGCCCTCCACGATGATGAGTTTCTGCTGGGGGGAAGTTCTGGCAAACACGATCTCTGTGTGATACTTCAACACGTCGTCCAGTTGCTCAGGGGTCAAATCCTTCAGATCTCCACCGTGGACCACACACGCCTTGGCATCTCTGGAAAGAGAGAGGAGGTGCTGACATGTACGTTTTGAAGGAGGAGTTGTTGTTGCCGGACTCAGAATCGGAGAAAAATGGAGTACCTGGGGTTGACTTCGTTGATGGGGATGTTCAGGCGAGCGGCGATGTCCTCCACAGTCTCGTTGCCCTCGGAGATGATGCCCACGCCCTTGGCGATAGCTTTGGCAGTGATGGGATGATCGCCAGTAACCATGATGACCTGTAACATGGAGCACAGATAAGGACGTCTTAAGAAATTTCATTTTCACGATGATATTCCACCTATTTCAGAAACAGCCCATCATGTCTGTGTCCCAGGATCCCAACGGTAGTGGGCTAGCACAGTGCACAAGTTAGGAAATATGACAACTAGATATTAACAGTAAAAATACACTGAAATAACTCTAAATATAAATAACACTAAATATAAACACTAAATATAAATAACAAAAATACACTGAAAAGAAAGAAAAACAAAACAAAACACTGAAATAACTAAATATAAACACCACTAACTATAAACACTAAATATAAATAACACTGAAACACCAACTATAAACAACACTAAAATACACTGAAAAAACACTAAATATAAATAAAACTAAATATAAACACAAAAATACACTGAAAAAACAAAAATACACTGAAATAACTAACTATAAACAACAATAACTATAAACAACACTAAAATACACTGAAAAAACACTAATACACTGAAAAAACACAAATACACTGAAATAACACTAAATTTAAATAACACTAACTATAAACAACACTAAAATACACTGAAAAAAACACAAAAATACACTGAAACACTAACTATAAATAACACTTAAATAACACTAAATATAAACACTAAATATAAACAAAAATACACTGAAATAACACTAAATATAAACACTATAAATAACTACATATAAATAACACTAAAATACACTGAAAAAACACTAAAAAACACTGAAATAACACTAAATATAAACAACACTAACTATAAATAACACTAAAATACACTGAACACTAAATATAAACACTAAAATAACACTAAATATAAATAACACTAAAATACACTTAAATAACACTGAATCTAAATAACAATATAAATACACTGAAATAAAACTAAACAATATAAATACACTGAAATAAAATGAAATATAAATAACACTATAAATATTATAAACACTGAAATAAAACTTAATATAAAAAACACTAAATTTAGTTTTATTTCAGTGTATTTATGTTGTTTATATTTAGTGTTATTCATAGTTACACTATAAAATACACAAACAAAACTAAATATAAACACTATATATAAATAACTAAATATAAATAACAGTAAAAATACACAAATAAAACTATATTTACTGGTATTTCAGTGTAGTTTATAGTGTTTATATATAGTTTTATTTGTGTATTTTTACTGTTATTTATATTTAGTTATTTATATACATGTATAGTGTTTATATTTAGTTTATATGAAGTTTTATTTCAGAGTATTTAGTGTTATTTATATTTATTGTTTAAATATAAATAACACTACAAATACACTGAAACAAAACTAAATATAAACAATAAATATAAATAACACTAAATACTCTGAAATAAAACTTCATATAAACACTAAAAAGTACAAAGTAATTTGTGTATTTTTACTGTTATTTATATTTAGTTATTTATATATAGTGTTTATATTTAGTTTTATTTGTGTAGTTTTAGTGTTTATATGAAGTTTTATTTCAGAGTATTTAGTGTTATTTATATTTATTGTTTATATTTAGTTTTGTTTCAGTGTATTTGTAGTGTTATTTATATTTAGTGTTACTTCAGTGTATTTATAGTGTTATTTATATTCAGCATTATTATAGTTTTTGTGTTATTATGTTAAGCGTTATTTCAGTGTAGTTTATAGTGTTTATATTTACTGGTATTTCAGTGTAGTTTATAGTGTTTATATTTACTGGTAATTCAGTGTAGTTTATAGTGTTTATATTTACTGGTATTTCAGTGTAGTTTATAGTGTTTATATTTACTGGTAATTCAGTGTAGTTTATAGTGTTTATATTTACTGGTATTTCAGTGTAGTTTATAGTGTTTATATTTACTGGTAATTCAGTGTAGTTTATAGTGTTTATATTTACTGGTAATTCAGTGTAGTTTATAGTGTTTATATTTACTGGTATTTCACTGTAGTTTATAGTGTTTATATTTACTGGTATTTCAGTGTAGTTTATAGTGTTTATATTTACTGGTAATTCAGTGTAGTTTATAGTGTTTATATTTACTGGTAATTCAGTGTAGTTTATAGTGTTTATATTTACTGGTATTTCAGTGTAGTTTATAGTGTTTATATTTACTGGTAATTCAGTGTAGTTTATAGTGTTTATATTTACTGGTATTTCAGTGTAGTTTATAGTGTTTATATTTACTGGTAATTCAGTGTAGTTTATAGTGTTTATATTTACTGGTATTTCAGTGTAGTTTATAGTGTTTATATTTACTGGTAATTCAGTGTAGTTTATAGTGTTTATATTTACTGGTAATTCAGTGTAGTTTATAGTGTTTATATTTACTGGTATTTCAGTGTAGTTTATAGTGTTTATATTTACTGGTATTTCAGTGTAGTTTATAGTGTTTATATTTACTGGTAATTCAGTGTAGTTTATAGTGTTTATATTTACTGGTATTTCAGTGTAGTTTATAGTGTTTATATTTACTGGTATTTCAGTGTAGTTTATAGTGTTTATATTTACTGGTAATTCAGTGTAGTTTATAGTGTTTATATTTACTGGTATTTCAGTGTAGTTTATAGTGTTTATATTTACTGGTATTTCAGTGTAGTTTATAGTGTTTATATTTACTGGTAATTCAGTGTAGTTTATAGTGTTTATATTTACTGGTATTTCAGTGTAGTTTATAGTGTTTATATTTACTGGTAATTCAGTGTAGTTTACAGTGTTTATATTTACTGGTATTTCAGTGTAGTTTATAGTGTTTATATTTACTGGTATTTCAGTGTAGTTTATAGTGTTTATATTTACTGGTATTTCAGTGTAGTTTATAGTGTTTATATTTACTGGTATTTCAGTGTAGTTTATAGTGTTTATATTTACTGGTATTTCAGTGTAGTTTATAGTGTTTATATTTACTGGTATTTCAGTGTAGTTTATAGTGTTTATATTTACTGGTATTTCAGTGTAGTTTATAGTGTTTATATTTACTGGTAATTCAGTGTAGTTTATAGTGTTTATATTTACTGGTATTTCAGTGTAGTTTATAGTGTTTATATTTACTGGTATTTCAGTGTAGTTTATAGTGTTTATATTTACTGGTATTTCAGTGTAGTTTATAGTGTTTATATTTACTGGTATTTCAGTGTAGTTTATAGTGTTTATATTTACTGGTATTTCAGTGTAGTTTATAGTGTTTATATTTACTGGTATTTCAGTGTAGTTTATAGTGTTTATATTTACTGGTATTTCAGTGTAGTTTATAGTGTTTATATTTACTGGTATTTCAGTGTAGTTTATAGTGTTTATATTTACTGGTATTTCAGTGTAGTTTATAGTGTTTATATTTACTGGTATTTCAGTGTAGTTTATAGTGTTTATATTTACTGGTAATTCAGTGTAGTTTATAGTGTTTATATTTACTGGTATTTCAGTGTAGTTTATAGTGTTTATATTTACTGGTATTTCAGTGTAGTTTATAGTGTTTATATTTACTGGTAATTCAGTGTAGTTTATAGTGTTTATATTTACTGGTATTTCAGTGTAGTTTATAGTGTTTATATTTACTGGTATTTCAGTGTAGTTTATAGTGTTTATATTTACTGGTATTTCAGTGTAGTTTATAGTGTTTATATTTACTGGTATTTCAGTGTAGTTTATAGTGTTTATATTTACTGGTATTTCAGTGTAGTTTATAGTGTTTATATTTACTGGTATTTCAGTGTAGTTTATAGTGTTTATATTTACTGGTATTTCAGTGTAGTTTATAGTGTTTATATTTACTGGTATTTCAGTGTAGTTTATAGTGTTTATATTTACTGGTAATTCAGTGTAGTTTATAGTGTTTATATTTACTGGTATTTCAGTGTAGTTTATAGTGTTTATATTTACTGGTATTTCAGTGTAGTTTATAGTGTTTATATTTACTGGTATTTCAGTGTAGTTTATAGTGTTTATATTTACTGGTATTTCAGTGTAGTTTATAGTGTTTATATTTACTGGTATTTCAGTGTAGTTTATAGTGTTTATATTTACTGGTATTTCAGTGTAGTTTACAGTGTTTATATAAACACTATAAACTACACTGAATTAACGCTAAACATAAATAACACAAAAACTATAATAACGCTGAATATAAATAACACTACAAATACACTGAAGTAACACTAAATATAAAGAACACTAATTGTAAATAAATAAAGGTAAATAATAAATAATCATACCTTGATTCCGGCGCTCCTGCACTTGCCGACAGCATCAGGCACGGCAGCACGAGGAGGATCGATCATGGACATGAGGCCGATGAAGCACAGGTTCTCCGTGGGAAAGTTCACGTCCTCGGTGTCGAACTGGAAGTCCTCCGGGAACTGGTCGTCAGGGAGACTGAAATGGCAGAAACCTGCACACACAGATTACTGACCGTTAGCTGAACCAGAACAGGAAGTCTCTTCGGTGAAGCTAAAGAGAACAACCGAGACGATTCGTTACCCAGCACTCGCTCGCCCAGGCCACCCAGCTCTAGGTAGGCGTTCTGGAAGGCGTCCTTCATCTCGTCGTCCAAGGGCTGCTCTTTTCCCTGAAGCACGATGGTCGAGCAACGGTCCAGGATCCTCTCGGGGGCGCCCTTCATCACCAGCAGGTGCTTGCTCTCCCCCTCGTTGGTGTTCTTGTGGATGGACAGCTGATGCAAACATTAGCATAATATGAGCAAACCCGTATTTATAGGAGGGTGAAAACCAGATATTTTAGGACGCCAGGTTACCTGGTACTTGTTTGTGGAGTTGAAGGGGATCTCAGCGATCTTGTTGTATTTGGCTCTCATTTCTTTTACCGAACCACAGCAGAGCTCGATGCACTTCAGCAGGGCGGATTCGGAGGCGTCGCCGGCTGTATCTCTCTAAAATTAAAGTTATATATGATACGATATATAAGATATATATAAGTGGAAACACCTTTTTATTGTGTCGTCTCAAAATCGGCTTTTGTCCCGCCCCTTACAGACACACGGCCAATGTTGTGTCTGTGTAGGCGCCCGACTGGCAGATAGAGCCGAGATTCTGCAAGTGGCATCAATCGGCTTTTGTCCCGCCCCTTAAAGACACACGGCCAATCACGCGTCTGTGTAGGCGCCCGGCTGGCTATCGGCCTTTGTCCCGCCCCTTAAAGACACACGGCCAATCACACGTCTGTGTAGGTGCCCGACTGTCTATCGGCTTTTGTCCCGCCCCTTACAGACACACGGCCAATCACACGTCTGTGTAGGCGCCCGGCTGGCTATCGGCCTTTGTCCCGCCCCTTAAAGACACACGGCCAATCACGCGTCTGTGTAGGCGCCCGGCTGGCTATCAGCCTTTGTCCCGCCCCTTACAGGCACACGGCCAATCTTGTGTCTGTGTAGGCGCCCGACTGGCTATCGGCCTTTGTCCCGCCCCTTACAGACACACAGCCAATCACACGTCTGTGTAGGTGCCCTACTGTCTATCGGCCTTTGTCCCGCCCCTTACAGACACACGGCCAATCTTGTGTCTGTGTAGGCGCCCGACTGGCTATCGGCCTTAGTCCCGCCCCTTACAGACACACGGCCAATCTTGTGTCTGTGTAGGTGCCCTACTGGCTATCGGCCTTAGTCCCGCCCCTTACAGACACACGGCCAACCTAGCGCCATCAATCAGCCTTTGTCCCGCCCCTTACAGACACGCGGCCAACCTAGCGCCATCAATCCGACTTAGTCCCGCCCCTTACAGACACACGGCCAACCTAGCGCCATCGATCGGCCTTTGTCCCGCCCCTTACAGACACGCGGCCAACCTAGCGCCATCGATCCGACTTTGTCCCGCCCCTTACAGACACGCGGCCAACCTAGCGCCATCGATCCGACTTTGTCCCGCCCCTTACAGACTCACGGCCAACCTAGCGCCATCGATCAGCCTTTGTCCCGCCCCTTACAGACTCACGGCCAACCTAGCGCCATCGATCAGCCTTTGTCCCGCCCCTTACAGACACACAGCCAATCACACGTCTGTGTAGGCGCCCGACTGGCTATCGGCCTTAGTCCCGCCCCTTACAGACACACGGCCAATCTTGTGTCTGTGTAGGTGCCCTACTGGCTATCGGCCTTAGTCCCGCCCCTTACAGACACACGGCCAACCTAGCGCCATCAATCAGCCTTTGTCCCGCCCCTTACAGACACGCGGCCAACCTAGCGCCATCAATCCGACTTAGTCCCGCCCCTTACAGACACACGGCCAACCTAGCGCCATCGATCGGCCTTTGTCCCGCCCCTTACAGACACGCGGCCAACCTAGCGCCATCGATCCGACTTTGTCCCGCCCCTTACAGACACGCGGCCAACCTAGCGCCATCGATCCGACTTTGTCCCGCCCCTTACAGACTCACGGCCAACCTAGCGCCATCGATCAGCCTTTGTCCCGCCCCTTACAGACTCACGGCCAACCTAGCGCCATCGATCAGCCTTTGTCCCGCCCCTTACAGACACACGGCCAACCTAGCGCCATCGATCGGCCTTTGTCCCGCCCCTTACAGACACACGGCCAATCTTGTGTCTGTGTAGGCGCCCGACTGGCTATCGGCCTTTGTCCCGCCCCTTACAGACACACGGCCAACCTAGCGCCATCGATCAGCCTTTGTCCCGCCCCTTACAGACACACGGCCAACCTAGCGCCATCGATCAGCCTTTGTCCCGCCCCTTACAGACTCACGGCCAACCTAGCGCCATCGATCGGCCTTTGTCCTGCCCCTTACAGACACATGGCCAACCTAGCGCCATCGATCAGCCTTTGTCCCGCCCCTTACAGACTCACGGCCAACCTAGCGCCATCGATCGGCCTTTGTCCCGCCCCTTACAGACACGCGGCCAACCTAGCGCCATCGATCCGACTTTGTCCCGCCCCTTACAGACACACGGCCAACCTAGCGCCATCGATCGGCTTTTGTCCCGCCCCTTACAGACACATGGCCAACCTAGCGCCATCGATCGGCCTTTGTCCCGCCCCTTACAGACTCACGGCCAACCTAGCGCCATCGATCGGCCTTTGTCCCGCCCCTTACAGACACACGGCCAACCTAGCGCCATCGATCCGACTTTGTCCCGCCCCTTACAGACACACGGCCAACCTAGCGCCATCTATCCGACTTAGTCCCGCCCCTTACAGACACACGGCCAACCTAGCGCCATCGATCGGCCTTTGTCCCGCCCCTTAGACACACGGCCAACCTAGCGCCATCTATCCGACTTAGTCCCGCCCCTTACAGACACACGGCCAACCTAGCGCCATCGATCAGCCTTTGTCCCGCCCCTTACAGACACACAGCCAATCTTGCGTCTGTGTAGGTGCCCGGCCGGCCGATAGTCGAGATTCTGCAAGCGCCATCAATCGGCCTTTGTCCCGCCCCTTACAGACACAGCCCGTCTTTCGATTAGCAAGGGCTTAAAAGTAACGCTTGCTTGCTAAATTTCTCAAACTGTTACCACTTCCTAACAGAAAGGGTAGAAAGGGTTGGGGGGGGGGGGGGCAAGAGCGAGCGGGACCGGAACCCCCCTCCCCCCCCCCCCCCCAGACCGAAAGCAAGTACCTTAAGGATGGGGACGTTCTCCTGATCGGCGAGGAAGACGGCGCGGTTGCACAGCCCGGCGATCCGAGCCAGGCCGGCCCAGGTGGCGGAGCTCCGGTCGAAAGAGGTTCCGCTCTGGTTCTCGGTGGTGTCGGCCTCGTGGATCTGGTTGTCGAACCACATGTGAGCCACGGTCATGCGGTTCTGGGTCAGGGTCCCGGTCTTGTCCGAGCAGATGGTGGAGGTGGAGCCGAGCGTCTCGACGGCTTCCAGGTTCTTCACCAGGCAGTTCTTCTTGGCCATACGCTTGGCGGTCAGAGTCAGACAGACCTATAGAAAAAAAAAAAAAAGGGACCAGAGATGACCACATGGAACCAAGACACATCCGCTTATCCGAGCCGATTAAACTGATGCTCACGGTCACGGTAGCCAGGAGACCCTCGGGAACGTTGGCGACGATGATCCCGATGAGGAAGATCACCGCCTCCAGCCAGCTGTACCCGAGAATCAGGGACAGAATAAAGAAGGACACGCCCAGAAACACAGCCACGCCGGTGATGATGTGGATGAAGTGCTCGATCTCGATAGAAATGGGGGTTCTCCCGACTTCCAGACCGGATGCCAGAGTAGCGATGCGACCCATGACGGTCCGGTCTCCGGTGCTGATCACGACGCCTCTCGCGGTACCTACCGGAAAGCGCAGGACAAACATCGGACCGCTGACCGGGCGCCTGATTTCAAACGCATCCCAAACAACTGAAAGCGATTCGCACCTTCGACACAGTTGGTGGAGAAAAAGGCGATGTTCCGGGTCTCCAGGGGGTTGTCGTTGGAGAAGTCGGGGGTCCTGGTCTGGGGCTCGGATTCGCCCGTCAGGGAGGAGTTGTCCACCTAAGGGAAAGGGGAACAACCACAACTTTAGGGTGTTCTACACCATCACTAGAGTAGGCTGGAGCTCTTCTGGTGGTAGATGGGGCGTCCTCACCTTGCACCCGTGGGCGGAGATGATGCGCAGATCAGCTGGGATTCGGTCTCCGCCCTTGACTTCCACGAGGTCTCCGACCACCACTTCTTCGGCGTTGATGCTCATCTTCTCGCCGTCGCGGATGACCAATGCTTGCTTTAATAAACGAACGAAATAAACATTTTTAAAAATTTTATAATTCAATAAATAATTAATTCAATAAATAATTAATATGAATTAATCAATTACTAGTTAACTAATAAATAATTAATTAAATTAATAATAATAATAATAATTAATTCAATAAATAATTAATTCAATAATTAATTTATAATTAATTAATAATAATTAATCCAATAAATAATTAATTATAAATCAATTAAGTTAATTAATAAATAATTAATTTAATTAATTAATGTAATTAATAATAATAGTAATAATAATTAATTCAATAAATAATTAAATAATTTCCTTTGGGATAAATAAAGTATCTATCTATCTTAATAAATTAGGATTCAAAAAGAAGGAGGTGCCCCTAATCAAGAGGGTTTAATACCTGAGGAACCAGGTTCTTGAAGGAGTCCATGATCTTTGAGCTCTTGGCTTCTTGGTAGTACGAGAAGCACCCGGTGATCATCACCACCGCAGACAGGACGATACCCAGGTACAACTGCAGGGACAAAGAGAGACGGTTAAAGGACGGCGCGGACGTCGGGCGACGCTAGGCTGAGATTCGACGCGACGCCGAGTTACGTTATCGTTCGCTGGCTCGTCCTCGGACGCGGCCAGGATCCCGTACGCCAGGAAACACAGGAGGGCTCCGATCCACAGCAGGGTCGAGAAGCCGCCGAAGAGCTGCTTGCAGAACTTGACCCATTCCGGGGTGGTGGGAGGAGGGGTGAGGGCGTTGGGTCCGTCCCGAGCGAGGATCTCCTTCGAGCGAGCGCTGGTCAACCCCTAGTAATAGATATACACACACACATGTAATTAAAAAAATAATAATATATATACACACACACACACACACACACACACACACACACACACACACACACACACACATATATATATATATATATATACAGTTCATCACAAAAGTGAGTACACCCCTCACATTTCTGCAAATATTTCATTATATCTTTTCATGGGACAACACTATAGACATGAAACTTGGATATAACTTAGAGTAGTCAGTGTACAACTTGTATAGCAGTGTAGATTTACTGTCTTCTGAAAATAACTCAACACACAGCCATTAATGTCTAAATAGCTGCAACATAAGTGAGTACACCCCACAGTGAACATGTCCAAATTGTGCTTAAAGTGTCAATATTTTGTGTGACCACCATTATTATCCAGCACTGCCTTAACCCTCCTGGGCATGGAGTTCACCAGAGCTGCACAGGTTGCTACTGGAATCCTCTTCCACTCCTCCATGATGACATCACGGAGCTGGTGGATGTTAGACACCTTGAACTCCTCCACCTTCCACTTGAGGATGTGCCACAGGTGCTCAATTGGGTTTAGTCCATCACCTTTACCTTCAGCTTCCTCAGCAAGGCAGTTGTCATCTTGGAGGTTGTGTTTGGGGTCGTTATCCTGTTGGAAAACTGCCATGAGTGCCAGTTTTCGAAGGGAGGGGATCATGCTCTGTTTCAGAATGTCACAGTACATGTTGGAATTCATGTTTCCCTCAATGAACCGCAGCTCCCCAGTGCCAGCAACACTCATGCAGCCCAAGACCATGATGCTACCACCACCATGCTTGACTGTAGGCAAGATACAGTTGTCTTGGTACTTCTCACCAGGGCGCCGCCACACATGCTGGACACCATCTGAGCCAAACGAGTTTATCTTGGTCTCGTCAGACCACAGGGCATTCCAGTAATCCATGTTCTTGGACTGCTTGTCTTCAGCAAACTGTTTGCGGGCTTTCTTGTGCGTCAGCTTCCTTCTGGGATGACGACCATGCAGACCGAGTCGATGCAGTGTGCGGCGTATGGTCTGAGCACTGACAGGCTGACCTCCCACGTCTTCAACCTCTGCAGCAATGCTGGCAGCACTCATATGTTTATTTTTTAAAGCCAACCTCTGGATATGACACCGAACACGTGGACTCAACTTCTTTGGTCGACCCTGGCGAAGCCTGTTCCGAGTGGAACCTGTCCTGGAAAACCGCTGTATGACCTTGGCCACCATGCTGTAGCTCAGTTTCAGGGTGTTAGCAATCTTCTTATAGCCCAGGCCATCTTTGTGGAGAGCAACAATTCTATTTCTCACATCCTCAGAGAGTTCTTTGCCATGAGGTGCCGTGTTGAATATCCAGTGGCCAGTATGAGAGAATTGTACCCAAAACACCAAATTTAACAGCCCTGCTCCCCATTTACACCTGGGACCTTGACACATGACACCAGGGAGGGACAACGACACATTTGGGCACAATTTGGACATGTTCACTGTGGGGTGTACTCACTTATGTTGCAGCTATTTAGACATTAATGGCTGTGTGTTGAGTTATTTTCAGAAGACAGTAAATCTACACTGCTATACAAGTTGTACACTGACTACTCTAAGTTATATCCAAGTTTCATGTCTATAGTGTTGTCCCATGAAAAGATATAATGAAATATTTGCAGAAATGTGAGGGGTGTACTCACTTTTGTGATACACTGTAGATATGTAATGGATGTAATCGATTGAGGCTTACCCTGGTTAGATCGGTTTCGTACTTCACGCTGAGCTCCTCCAGGGTTAGCCTGTGATCATCCTAGCGGAAAGGCAAAGACAGACAAAGCGTTCAGCCAATCGCTAGCTGCTAACATATTAAAGAAAGAAAACGACTCCCGACTCACCAGGTCCACTTCCTTTTTGAGCTCGTCCATATCCTTATCCTTGTCCTTCTTGCCCTTGGACTTGGATTTCTTGCCCCCTTGCTCCGAGGTGGCGGCCAGCTCATATTGTTCTCGGCCTTCCTGTGGGGCATCGGAAAGCTCGCTTAGGATCGGTCCATTGTATACACGTTCACGAGTGGATCGCGAGTCAACTTCAGTCTCGTTAAATTGGACCGTATGATTAAGTTGAGAAGAGCAAAACTCTAAAAATCGCCAGGCGACACGGACGTGTCAAGTGAGTTCAAGGGAGTGCGGAGGGGAGCTAAACGGAACCGCCACCTGCTTTCAGGTTTGTTTTCAAGAAGACGCCAGGATCAACCCGATGTTTTCGGCTGCCTGTATTGACCAGGATAGTCAGTCGAGCGTATCGAAGCAGAGCTTTGCTTACGGCTACGCAAGTAAGTCGGTTTTAAGGTTGTTTCCACTACTTTCTGTGGTGTTGAACTCATTTCCCCGAGGGCCACACCTGCATTACGGTAACGTTACCTGCTCTTGGACCATTCTGTGTTGTGTCAAAATGCCAAATTTACACCGTATAAAAATCTAGTGGTGGAAATCTAGATCACTTTGCGGGTCACGAACTCGGCATGCATTGTGAGCGATGCAGTTTATGTACGATTTTACAGTGCATTTTAAGACATCGGTTACGTCGGTTTTATTCGCTTCTAGGGATGTAACGATACACACTACCCTCGATGCGGTGCGATTCACGATCCTGGGTTCACGGTACGATTTTTTCCCCGATTTCTCCCGAATTTGGCAACCTGGCATACAGCGTCAGTGACGTTCACCAGGCGAGGTGAATAGCACCAGCGCCCTCTGCTGTTTAAGGTGAAAATCGATTCATTTTACCTGTCAAATCGATTTAAATCGTGGCATTTTTGAATCGGTTATTAACTGTATTGTGGTAAATCGTTACATCACTATTTGCTTCCCAACTGTAAACAACTGTGCGTCAGAATGGAGTAAAACTACAAAATATAAACGGTAAAAACATAAAAAAAAATACTTGTGTAAAAATACGAATTGCTATAGTAATGCTAACAACCGTATTTAATTGCGGAATTACGGTAAATTCGCAACAAAAACGCTGTAACGCTCGTCAAACAATTACAAACAACTGAGAATATAAACGTCTACTATTTACAGGCGACGCTTCTGCGTCGGATTGCGAGAGAATTAACGTCTATTTATTATTGTTTACGCCGCCGAGTTTACCTCGTGTTCTTTTGCCGCTAAAACGTAAGTGACCAGGCTTCTTAGCCAATTTAGAGTTATGTCGAGTTCACGCCACACGACTTTCCAAGTCGTCGGGTCGGCGTACAGTCCACGCTACGCGATTGGATCTCTTGTAGTCGGGAGTCTTTCGAGTCGGTTTGGCTTTCACACTAAAAATGCACGTGGCGAGTAAAATCGAAGAGGAAAAATAAATGGATCCGAGTGGATTTGGCAACGCGAACAGCATAAATTGTTCTACAGTAAATTGGAGGTTAATAAATATTTTTGCAATGCAATGCAGCGTGAGGTCAGAAATACTGTAAATCGTGTGTGTGCGCTGATGTATTCTGACATAAACTACTGTATATTACGCCCGTCCCACCTTTTCACACCCCTCCCCTGCGTTTCCCCCTCACCCCGTATCTTGCGTTCTCTTTGGCTGTCGGGCAACTCGGATCCAGATATCCGACGGGCTAGAAATCTCGCTCCGGTCGGCAAGCGATCGTACGCCTTTCGAGCTCTCGCGGGCCACGTGAGATGGCGCGGCGGGTCGGATCTGGCACACGTGCGGTGGGAGCCGAGGAGCTGGTGAAGTCAGGATTTGAGGGAGGGATCGAGCATTAACAAATGGCTGGGTTGTTTACGACGGTGGGGAAAATACGCCAACGGTTAACGAGCACCGCAAACTATTTAGGAATTACGCGCGTCGACACAGCAAGGGTAATCCCTGAATGCACCACCAATGCTTGGAAATACATACTGGTGCCACCGCCATAGCTCAGCAGTTAAGACACTGTACTGAGCTAGCAATTGATGGTTGCCAGTTTAAGTCCCACTACAGCCAGGTTGCCACTGCCGTTGGTTGGCGCATGTCCCTTGGCCTTAAACTGGCAGCCACTGCATTTGGTCATTTGGACCATTTCTTTGAAGATACCCAACAGTCATCAGTCGACGGGTACTGGATAACCGACAGGGTTACAGCGTCCAATCAAATTCCAACACATCCCAGTGGTTAACTGCAACACCCGGTGCCACCACCTTAGCTCAACAGTTGAGGTACTTGACTGCCAGTTTAACTCCCACTACAGCCAGGTTGCCAGGTGTTGCCCGGCTTTTATGCGTTATTGGTTAATAAACGTTGCAGTAATGTTGAACAGGGCAGTAAGACGACAAACCCCGGGAGCAAACCCTGTGATTGGGCAACCATCGGCCACACGGAGCTTAGTGTGGCTCTCCAGTATGGGGAACTGGAAATGACCGGATTAGGAGATGGTTGTGATTTCGAAACAGGGCGTGACCTGACTCGGCAGTTTGAGGTCGGAGGTCGTGTGTGTAGATCTGAAACGTCGGCTGTTCATTTGCATGGCCTGTTTGCTCAAACAAAGCCTTGTGTGTGTGTGTGATCCGATTAATCATTAACATCTCAAATTCGGTCACATTGGTGAGTAGATTTACCACATAGAAGCACTTTGTAGTTGTACAATTACTGACTGTAGTCCATCTGTTTCTCTGCATGCTTTGTTACCCCCCTTTCATGCTGTTCTTTAATGGTCAGGACCCCCACAGAGCAGGTATTATTTAGGTGGTGGGTCACTGACATGGTGGTGGTGTGTTAGTGACCTCACCGTCACTGCTGGACTGAGAATAGTCCACCAACCATAAATAACCAGACGACAGCGCCCCGTGGGCGGCGTCCTGTGCCCACCGATGAGGGTCTAGAAGATGACCGACTCGAACAGCAGCGATAGATGAGGTGAGCGATCGTCTCCGACTTTACGTCTACAAGGTGGACCAAGGTGATAGAGTGGACAGCGAGTGGACACGGTGTTTAAAACCTCCAGCAGCGCTGCTGTGTCCGATCCACTCGTACCAGCACAACACACACTAACACACCAGCACCATGTCGGTGTCACCGCAGTGCTGAGAATCATCCACCACCTAAATAATACACACCTGCTCTGTAGGGTCCTGACCATTAAAGAACAGCACGAAAGCAGGTTAAAAAAAGGATGTAGAGAACAAATGGACTACAGTCAGTAATTGTAGAACCACAAAGTGCTTGTATCCATCCAGTGCTGCCAATAATTAAGACCGGTACGCCAGTACTCGAGGCTCTAATGCAGGGGTTCCCGATACGTGGCCACTGTTCTTTAATTCGCCCTTTGTTACCATAGCTACGCCTCGGCCCGAATACAGCACTGCTGACCTAGATCTAGTTTTCGTTCATCGGTAGCCAGTTTGCGCCATCGTTTTCGCATTTTTTTCCTTCCGTAACCTATTTTAACCCTTAATCCGACACCCGTATGGAGTCAAGCGCCTCTGCTGGACAATTGTGGAACTTGCCGGCTGAGAAAAAAAAAAAAACATCCAGATGTTAGAAATGTGCCACAAATTTGACGGCATTCTTGGATCGACCTACTTGTCCAACACGGAAGTAATGAGGTCTGAATATGGGTCCGCCTTCACCGATTAGGACTAGTAGCTACCGTCCACTACCGACTACACACCGACAGCGAGTGTAGAAACAAGGAGGTGGTCGATACGTCAATCGCACAGCGAATCTAGAAAGTTCTCATTCATCGGTAGCCAGTTTGCGCCATTTTCTTTTTGCATTTTTCCTTCTCTAACCTGCACCGTTTGTGAAGATGAGAGCGCAACCGAGCACAAAGACACCGATTTCGAAATTTTAACCGTACGATCCGACATTCGGATGGAGTCAAGCGCCTCTGCTGGACAATCGTGGGACTTTCCGGCTGAGGAAAAACATCCAAACGTTAATCCGCACAACCATATACAGCTCGCGGTGTTTTACGCGGACGACTTTCACTTTTGCGCAGCGTGTTTGACGCCGCGTGCAGGTGACGTGAAGAATCTGAGGGCTGCGTCCCAAATCTCTTCAAACATAAACAGAACTTAACAGGACTTGATCCGGGTCCTTTTTGCGGACGGTTCGATGAACGCTACGTGTTTGGACACGTCCGCCGCTCCTGCGGACTGAACGTATCGGTTTAGGACGCGGCCGAGATTTTTACAGGCACAAATTACAGGCTTATGTTCATGTATTTTTGTTTATTATTATTATTTATGACTTGATGACCTGATGTTTCAGGTTGCCTGTTTACATTTTAAAAGTAAATTGATTTATTTTTGATTTATTCATTTCTGCATTTAAAAAATGTTAAACTGTCCTGTATGCAAGGAATACAAATGTACAGTTTGGTTTAAGAAACGTCTTATTTAATCTAATATGTATTTGTTTTGGCTCTTCGTTAAAGCAAAAGTATTTCTTATCCGATTACTCGATTAATCGCTGGAATAATCGATAGAACACTCGATTACAAAAATAATCGATAGTTGCAGCTAGGGTTGGGCGGTATGACGATATTACCGTATACCGCGGTATTCAAAAATGGTGACGGTATTTTTTAAATGTGAAGCGCCTAATTTCTGCTTCAGGTTTACCTTGAAAACTGAGACTCTAGGACATGCGCGCATCCACAGTGAGGGAGGGGTGGGAGGGGTAGGCGGTTGGGGCTCGCTGATTGGCTGTCGGGTGATAACACAGAGAGACGAGTGAAGAGCCACACTGGCTAGCGTTAGCTGTGAGCTAACAAGCAGAAACTGAAAAACGGCTCGTCTTTTAAGCGCGTGCGTGCGCGGACGTGTACTCATTTACTAAATATATCTTCAGTGTAAATCGAGCACGAGTGTTGAGAAAAAGGAGCAAACAGTAATAATAACGTTACGCCCAATCCGCTGTTCTGACTCTCGTCTGCCATAGATTTTCCTGCCTATGTAAGAACGAACTATTTTTTCCTAAATAAAAGCGCTATGTTAAGAAAAAAGAACGTCTCACCTGTCGTGTGATGTGAATTATAAAATATATTGTCCGGCCCTTTAAGAATGTTAAGCGCACTATAGGGCGTAGGGAGCGAGTGTGTAGGGAAGAGATCGGATTTGTACCGTTTCCGTGCTCGAGTTTCGCACCGAGCTTGTGTGACATGTAAAGTAGCGTTCTCGTTAACCACTCAAATGTTTGGACTTTGAATTATTTTAACATTATTTTACATCACCGTCAACATTTACATTCATATTTTTTGTTACGGTATAGAACTTAATTCTGGATTACAGGCTTAACTAATCGTACACGTTCATACACTTTTAAGAAATATCTGTAACTATAAACTAACCAGCTAACTTTTGAAATATATTGAAGTGTGTAGCTGCTATTATTCTGTTTTGTGTGGGCAGAGAGAGATTACAATGCCAAAATGTTATGTGTTAATGTTTGTGTTAAAGTGTAATTGATACACGTGCATTTATACTTACGCGTATTTATTACAGATCAGACAAGATAAGCAATGTTTGACGTTCAGATTGTTAAATCTTTTTCTAATAAATCATTGAAGTGTGTACACTACAGTTTGTCCGCGACACAACTTTCTTTAACCAACGTACTGTAGCTAACGTTGGTTCATGTTCGAGTACCTGTCGGAAAACTTCCTAAGCGATCGCCATCTTTTAGGTTCGATAGCTAAGCTAACGCATTAAGTGCAATAGTCAATCGGTGATCTATTACGAGTAACGTTATATAACTTCACGTTATTATTTACTCACGTTGATGAGAGCATTCATTCTAAACAATAAGCCTCATCCACTTAATGATAGCTAGTTAGCTCGGCAGATAATTCAGTTAAGATATTTAACCCATAAACGTTATGGTTTAGTTGGCATAGCCGGTACACTATTTGTAATAAACGATGATACACGGCCTTCAGTTTGTGATCATTAATACAGCTTTCTCTTTCGCTCTTTCTATTAATAGCACTAAGCAATGGAGTGTGGATGATTTTGACCAGAGATGTTCATGCACCCATCAGATGGCTGAGGTCTTCACAGACAGCATTCATGACATGTTATAAATGTTTTTGACTTCCAGAGTGAGAACTTCTGAAACTTCAGATATAGCTGGCTCTAGCTCAGTGGTTAAAGTACTGGACCAGTAAACAGAAGGTTGCCGGTTCGAGCCCCTGAGCAAGGCCCTTAACCCTCAGTTGCTCATCATGTAAGTCACTTTGGATAAAAGCTTCTGCTAAATGCTGAAAATGTAAATGACATTGCAACTTAAACAACGTAACAGAGTTTTGTTACGTTAAGGCCGAAATGGAGGGTATGACATGAATAGTCGTTGACTAGTCGACTAATCGGAAAAATAATCGTCAGATTAGTCGACTACTAAAATAATCGTTAGTTGCGGCCCTGGTCTGAATATGGGTCCACCTTTACCGATGGTCCACTACCGACTACATGAACCTGAAATCACCAAAACGGTGCACGCCAGCATACTAAATCCTGGGACTCTGACCTTCCCCCCCCCCCCCCCCCGGTTGCCACGGGCACAAAAGCCACACCTCTCAAAGGGCGAAGTCACGTGCGAAACCGAGCACCCTTCATTTTAGGATCCGGTTATTAAGTAGCCAAGGAGCCAAGGAAGACGGCGTGGCAAGGGGGGGGGGTATTATTGTGAAACCTGACTTGCCCCAGGCTTGGAAATGCCCGAACGCAAAGGAGGAGGAGGAGGAGGAGGAGGAGGGGGATCTACCCAGGCCAGGCGGTGATCGCCGGATAGAAAGCAGAACGCAGACGTCGAGAAGTGCGTGTTGTGTCAGGCGCTATCTGCCATCGGTCCTCTGGGCTGCGCACCAAAAAAGGAAAGGGGACGGACGTTTTCCAGCGACAAAAGGGCTGGCTAACGAGGGGCGAGCGCCGAATGGAAAGAATGTTAAACCCCTCACGGGACACGGTGGCTGTTGCCGTTGCGTAGAGAGACGGGCGGGCGGGAGGGAGGGAGGGAGGGAGGAAAAGAACACAGCTGTGACCGACACCTGTTACGAAAAACGATGATGGATTCTGTGCCATTTGGAAGGCGCTTATATTCAGCGTACGTCATATAACGAACCCCGTGTGTCCACGTCCACCGCCTACGACCAACGTGTACGGATTTTCCAGTCAACAGGACTGGAGGAATGAAGGGAGGATCATTCAAGGGAACGTCTTCCACCACCGTACCGTACTCGCAACGCAAAGCCTGGTGGAGAGAACGAGCATATGTATATGGCACTATGTGGCAGGGGAGGATGGAGGGGGCGTTGTTCAATGCACCAAACCAGATCACAAACATGGCTGTACCAGCAAATCCAAACCGTACGGCGCACGGTATGGTACCGGACGAACAGAAAAATGACATTTCGCCCAGCCACACCCCACAAACGACCCCAAAACACGTGTTTTCCTGGCATTTACTTCGAACAGGACCCAATTATAGATGCATATTTCCATCTCCCCCCACCAAGATTGGGCATATCTGGAGGGGGAGGGTAATAAAAGGAGGAGGATAGATAGATCACAGGAGCACGGGCTCATACAGACTGAAAATGAGACACCATTCCTAGTTTGGGGTGAATTTAAAGGGGCGTTTGGTCGTGTCCTCCACACATGTTGCATCAGTCTAGACTGGAAAGTGGCGACGCCTGACTGCCTGGGCTAGGCAGCTCTTGGTAAATTTCCGTTCCCAAGCTCACACGAACGTGGTCCCGTGGGGGGGTTAGGATCTCAGAAAGGGGAACAACCTTAGTGCGCGGAGATTAGCTTCATGTGTATAAAAAACAACATTATTTTCGAATTAATTAGCAGCGTATTGATTGTAATCAAGACACTGCGAGTTTTGATTAACGCAGAATCGCGGGAATCGATGAACACACCACCACCGCCGCCGCCGCCGCCTCATTCTAAGTTCCACTTCTACGCGTAATATTCATTCAAACGAACATTATATCGTTTTATTCTTTCATATTTCACTTTATTTCGATTTTTCGAGCATCAACTCGGACCTGTTGCTCTTTCCCTCAGATACGAACCCAAATTCGGGTTGAAACCGCGGAAGTACCCCGTGAAAGAGGCTTTTTTTGCCACCGTGCTGCGTTCATTAACTCAAAAATACAAAACAACCATCTGTTACACTCATTCACATGCATATATTTATATATATATATATATATAAATATATATATATTATAAACATATAAATGATTAAACAGGCGTGTTCACTTACTCCGCGTCCCATTTTTCGTCTCAGTAGTTAAACTTTCAATCCAGAAAAATAAAAAAAAACGTTAAAATTCGTGAACTCTATATAAAAAAAGAAAGTGGATTTATTTAATGTCGCTTAGCCGGTTGTAACTTGGCCACACGTGTCACCATCCGTGCACGAGTCCCAGCTCGAGCGCCGTCTCGTGCCTCCGCGCTTATATACAGCGACGCCTTTTTCGCGTGACGTCGAGTCGGCTTCACCATGGTAACACGACAAGTGGGCGGAGTCTGCAGTACTAAGCACAGTAGTTCTGTTGATTAGCTTTCGTGCTAAGCTAACGCTAACGTTCCATTTTGCACTTTCTTCATATCAATAGCGGCGTCGTTTTACTCCTTGTTACTCGACGCGTCCTAAACTCGACGCACTTTGAGGGGAAACGTGTACCCTCGAACTCGACGTTCGAACTCTTAAATGTAAATTCTTCAATTGCGGGCTCTTTTGACCGTCTTCACTTTTGAAAAATAAAATTAGGAATAATTTAGTTTTAATTATGTCAAGATAATGCGTACATGCTTTAGAGCAAAGACTTAATGACGGCAACAATTGTCATCATGTGTTGGTAATGGCGTGTTGCGGTAATGACAATTTTTACTTTTTTTAAGAAAAAAACTAGCTAGGCCATGGATTTGCTAAAGCTTGTCAACGGCTAGTACAAGATGCACTTTAAATACATATAAATAATGTGTAAATTTAATTTACATGAATACATGATTAAATCATTCACATTTCCAGACATTAAAATTTCAATCTTCTCTCGTGGCTGGCATGTGCTTCCTTGCGAGTCTTTGTTTCCATGGTTACAACATAAACAAGTGTCACCTTAAAATGATTCCCTACAGAAACCGTACGCTGTTGCGGTAATGACGATAACGCTGGGGACAGTAATATGTCGCTCGAAAATATGCATAGGTTGTACAAATATGAAAAGAAAAATTACATTTTGTTTCTTTTTAAGTTCTTATCAAACTCATATTGTGATTTTTATAATGAATTGATGACTTTTTAGCATTTTATTAGAGCAGAGAAGTTTTAAAGTCTGGGTCGGAAACAAGGCCAAAGTAGCAAAATATTGATGTTTAAATCATCATAAAAAATGAAAATCATAATTATTTTGGTATGTAATTTTTTTTAGTGATGCAATTAATGATCTTTTTAATACCTAAAATATTTGTTTTGTAATAAAGTATTTTTAACACAAATTTATAACTTAGGGACGTAAAAGTTGAGTCGAGTCGCGAGTGTTTGGGCTAGAGTCCGAGTCGAGTCACGAGTCTTTGGGCTAGAGTCCGAGTCAAGTCGCGAGTCTTTAGGCTAGAGTCCAAGTCGAGTCACGAGTCTTTAGGCAAGGTTCGAGTCGGGTCACGAGTCTTTAGGCTAGAGTCCGAGTCCAGTCACGAGTCTTTAGGCTAGAGTCTGAGTCCAGTCACGAGTCTTTAGGCTAGGGTCCGAGTCGGGTCACAAGTCCTTAGGCTAGAGTTCGAGTCGAGTCATGAGTCTTTAGGCTAGAGTCTGAGTCGAGTCACGAGTCTTTAGGCTAGAGTCTGAGTCCAGTCACGAGTCTTTAGGCTAGGGTCCGAGTCGGGTCACAAGTCCTTAGGCTAGAGTTCGAGTCGAGTCATGAGTCTTTAGGCTAGAGTCAGAGTTGAGTCACGAGTCTTTAGGCTAGAGTTCAAGTCGAGTCGCGAGTCTTTAGGCTAGAGTCCGAGTCGAGTCGTGAGTCTTTAGGCTAGAGTCAGAGTTGAGTCACGAGTCTTTAGGCTAGAGAAAGAGTCGAGTCATGACTCTTTAGGCTAGAGTCCGGTTAGAGTCGCGAGTCTTTATGCTAGAGTCCGAGTTCAGTCACGAGTCTTTGGGCTAGAGTCCGAGTCGAGTCACGAGTGAGATCCAAAGGTAACTTTAAACTGTGTAGGGAGTAGAGAGCGACGCTTCATCACTATGCCGGAAGCTGGCTGGAACATTTACACATTGCGTGTGTCGCGGGTTAAGACGACCGGAGTGTATATATGTACACCGATCAGCCATAACATTAAAACCACCTCCTTGTTTCTACACTCACTGTCCATTTTATCAGCTCCACTTACCGTATAGGAGCACTTTGTAGTTCTACAATTACTGACTGTAGTCCATCTTTCATGCTGTTCTTCAACGGTCAGGACCCCCACAGGACCACCACAGAGCAGGTATTATTTTGGTGGTGGATCATTCTCAGCACTGCAGTGACACTGACATGGTGCTGGTGTGTTAGTGTGTGTTGTGCTGGTACAAGTGGATCAGAGTTTGTAAACACCTCGCTGTCCCTGCTGGACTGAGAATAGTCCACCAACCAAAAACATCCAGCCAACAGCGCCCCGTGGGCAGCGTCCTGTGCCCACTGATGAAGGTCTAGAAGACGACCGACTCAAACAGCAGCAATAGATGAGATGAGCGATCGTCTCTGACTTTACATCTACAAGGTGGACAGTGAGTGGACACAGTGTTTGATCCACTCATACCAGCACAACACACACTAACACACCAGCACCATGTCAGTGTCACTGCAGTGCTGAGAATGATCCACCACCTAAATAATATCTGCTCTGTGGGGGTCCTGACCATTAAAAAACAGGGTGAAAGGGGGTAACAAAGCATACAGAGAAACATATGGACTATAGTCAGTAATTGTAGAACTAACTACAAAGTGCTTATGGTATGGTAAGTGGAGGTGGTTTTAATGTTATGGCTGATTGGTGTATATATATATACAGTATATATACTGTATATATCGAGTCGAGTCCGAGTCATTTGAAACGAGTCCTCGAGTCACAGACTCGAGTCCCCATCTCTGACTCAAAGTAATACTCAATAATGGCCACGCCCATTGTCAACAGGTGTATAAAATCAATCAGACGCTTCCAACGACGTCATAAAAAGCTCCAGTATGAATCTTACCTTAGCAAAAAGCAAGATCCATGAAGAGTTTGACCAGGTGTCCACATACTATTGGCCTTATTGTGTAACTATATGTTTCTATGGTCTGCAGTGATTCTCTACTCCTGAATGTCCAGCACTGCGACGCTTAATGAGTAGGTATAATCTCGCGCCATGGTCACGTCCCAACTCAAACGTTTATCCAAACTGGTTCTGTGTTTATTTAAATGTCTTTAAATACACAAAATTGTTAGTTGAAAGTGTATTATTTAGTTATGTCTGGTCCTGATTCAAACCTGGCTCATGTTCTCTGGAGTACAATGAGGCAGTGTTTGTTCCTGCTGCGGTCGCGAGAACTGGGCCTCTGTTTAGCCGGGCTGAACAGGCCTCTATTCGGATGTGAGATGTGAGTGCTTATTGTCCTAAAATCAGTCCAAAATACATATAATTATCATTCTCTTGATTCTATTTCACTGATGAAAGTAGAAAAACAAAAAGGCTTTCGAATGCTGCTCAACCGTTCCACAAAAAGCAAGTAACTGGTACCAAGGGAAAGAATCAGAATTGGGTTTAAAAGGAGGATCCACCAAAGGATCAATCAATGAAAGATTGCACTTCATTTAGTCTTTCACCATCTACTGTTCATGATATTGTGAAAAGATTCAAGGAATCTGGAGAGATCTGTAGACCAGGGGGTCACCAACAGTCGCCCGCACGGGCATGTTCTAAAATATATAACAGTTTGTATGAGCTCTGAGCTGGTCTGGGTGCGGAGTTTTATATCGTGTATAATATATATATAGGGCTGTCGAAGTTAACGCGATAATAACGCATTAACGCGACCTCAATTTAACGCGATTAAAAAAATTAGTGCCATTAACGCAAATTCTAGTTCATGTTGACACTTGACTGGTAGAACAAACGTTTTAATGTCGGACTTGCCACCGTTTTTCATTTGCGGTTTGTTAACATAATGTAACCGATCGTGGTAGTGATGCACTTGCATAATAAAGAAATAAATACACGCTATATTCACAAGTTGTCGGGAGCAAAACACTTTATTACACTTAATTAACTTCTTCTTCTGTACCGAATACCGGAAAGCTGAGTCGAGCACGTTAGTTCATGAACTATGGAAGCCCCAAAGGGTCAAAACACACTCACTTCGTGTAGAAACGTCCATCAAACCATCGTCACGATACAACCACAGACAAGTCTGATACAATAACTACGCCTTATCCCATCTAAAGCACCGCTGATCTACAATGTTTGCTGATGGAGAAATTCTAACCTACAATCTGACATTTACTGCCTAGTATGTGAGTGAATAAAACTCCCTTACAGTTTTCTCTTGTCCCAGCAGTTTTTAACATAAGTACATTTAGCATAAAATGTGTTCACCATTTTAATTGTAACATTTCACTTAAAAATCCTTGTTTTCTATAACATTTACACAGATTTTTTTTAATGCGATTAATCGCGATTAGCTATATGAAATTCTGAGATTAATCGCGATTAAAAATTTTAATCGTTTGACAGCCCTAATATATATATATATATATAATAATAATTAAAAAAAACATACAAGAAAAGCAAAAGAGAACTACTGATAATAAACATGATTTGTTCTAAAATGTTGCAAAGGTAGTGATAAGTACAAACAGGACAATATTTACTGCAGTAAAGTTTGAAAACACACCTAACACCTACTTTATTTATCATTTCTTACACAGATAAAAATAGGCAACATACTACAAAAACTATTTTATGGTCATTTTAAGATGACATGTATTTATTTAAAGAAAGGTTAAAATAAAACTGCTGATCGAGCTCCCACTTCAGCTAACGCGTTAGGGAGCGTCATCAAACTAACAGAAAAACGTAGGAAACTCATTACAGAGAAATAAATCCATTCAAGTCTTGTAATGATTTGATGGATCAATGTCAAACTATTTTATACAAACAAATTAAATACTACAAACCATATTTAAAAAAAAATAATGTTTGTATTTATTTTTCATTAATATTAAAGTAAAAGTAAATGTAATGTAATTTTTTATATACAAAATTAATGTCCCTTACCTCCTACAAACCTTGTTTTTAAAAAAAAAATCCTCTTACAGTGGTACCTCTAGATACGAGTTTAATTCGTTCCAGAGCCGAGCTCGTAAGTAGAGCAGCTCGTATCTCGAACTAATTTTCCCCATTTAAAATAAAGGAAATAGAATTAATCCGTTCCAGCCCTCTGACAAGTCCCCAAAATATCGTAAATTATGAAAAAAATACACGTTTTTAATTAAGAAAAACACATGTATAAACATATAAAACATAACAAAATAAATAAATAAAAGAAAAATGTATAAAATACGGTACTGTAATCTTACCTTGGCGACAGATGAGCGCGGCTAACGGAGAGCGGCTGAGGAGAGACATCATCCTCTTCTTCTTCTGGCCATTGTCACTTGCGCTTACTTTCTTGGGACCCATGAGAAGAACGGGATGAGGGGATGCTAGAGGATTGTGGGAGCGAGTACTGTACTAGTACTACTACATACCTACTTCATATATGGGTCAAAGACGAGACGTAACTTTTTAGTGTCCCCACTTGATAAATAATATACAATTATATTAATATAAGTGGATATACCTTCAATCTACTCCATTTGTACATCTTTACTGAAACCTTAAGTAATTTTTATGGAAAATGTATGATTTTTGAAAAAATAACCCTTGAAACCCCCAAAATGTCATTCAGTGCAACGGTCCCCCTACCTCTTTAAGTAATAAAACATTAAGAAAAAACTAATTAATCTTAAGTAAAACTTAAAATGTACTGCTTTGGCATAATTGTACAAATGTCATGTGTGACATATTAAATAATATTCAATCAGATGTGTTTTTTTAATATTAATAATATTCAGGATACTTTCAGTCCCCATTTTCCCAATCTTCAGTTGTCATTCAGTACAACGTTAATAAAAAGCCTTATTTTAATATGCAATCAAGTTACTGCAGTCATGTGACCAATTATAACAACAAAAGAAGACTCCTGGGGACCCTTCAGCACACACACGAGGTCAATGCATTTTAACATTATTTGATAAAAATGTCTTTTTCCTGACACAGTACATTAAAGAACAAAACTGAGTGTCATTCAGTACAACACAGAAAACCTAATATTACGGTTAATCTTGTAAACAAACAAGGTTATTAACATTTAAATGTGAATATGTGTAGAAATGTCTTTGAGCTAAGGTCAATGTTAGCTTTTGCTAACCACTGGGATAACTGTAAAATGTGCTAAAGTAAAATTTCTGTCATTCAGTACAACAACAGTCTAAATTGACTAAATTGACAATGACATTGTTATACTGACTTTTTAATGTTTTAAAATTATTTTTAAATATTAAAACCACTTTTTTCCATTCTAATCTTCCTTAATAAGAGCAGTAATTACAATGAATATTAATAATTATGTTTTTGATGAAGTGGTCCCTGAGATTTTGTTATTGTCAAGTACGATGACCTGCCATTCGTTGGGCAGGTACTGCTGTCTGTAGGAGATGAGGTGCAAGTTAGCTGCATGCTACAAAATTGAAACAGAAATTCCTTTGCGTGGCCAAATCCACCTGATGAAATGTACTACCTTAAGTCTGATGTCAAAATCATAATCGCAGAACCAAATTGTATGCCATGTACAGCAAGAACCTCAAGGTTAACAACAAAAGACTGGAAAACATTTGTTCAGTTCATGAAATAAAATGCGACTTCAAATGGTTTTCACGGCTGAATGAATTTAGATTTACTGCAGCAACTTTTTCACGTGTTATGACACAAATTCCACACTTCCACACTGTTCTGGTGCCTTACAAGTTGTTATGATGGCTTCATTAGCTATGTTTTTCATTGCCTTACTTTTTTCATGATGTAGTAATATTATAACACATACTTGCCACTGGTGTGGCATATTTTCATTCTACTATTGCTACTTTAATCAATAAAGAACTTAAAAACAAATTAAGTCATGAATATTCTGATGTAACAGGATAATTTGGAGTATGTCATTCAGTGCAGCATAAAATCATCATACAGTGCAACTAGATATACTAAACTTATACATTTGAAATGGCTAAGATTGTTCCTTGTGTGTGTATTTTGTCATAAATTAGTCGTTGCACTGAATGACATTTTTGTGCCCTTGTTGTGTGTCAACCACACTAAAATTATCAAATAAGCAAAATGCTGAGAAAAAAAATACATATTTACATACAGTAGGTGACACATTTGTGCACAATATTAAGTAAAAAAATTATACAATTTAACCATAATTTTTTTTTGGTACTTGGAACACCCTATTCGTCTTTCACCCATATATGAATATTGATAATAATAATAATATAATAATAATAATATAATTAAAGGCAAACTGCAACTTTGTTATTCAGGAAGTTTGTATCACCAAGTAGCACTTCGTATCATTTAGTAGCCTTGAAGTAGCTCTCGGCCTGGAAAATGTTGGTGACCCCTGGTGTAGACCATTGTTAAACATACACTATATTGCCGAAAGTATTCACTCACCCATCCAAATCATTGAATTCAGGTGTTCCGATCACTTCCATGGCCACAGGTGTATAAAACCGAGCAAAGAACGGGTCGCTCTCGGGAGCTCCGGCGTGGTACCGTGATAGGCGCCACCTATCGTGAAATTTCCTCGCTGCTAAATATCCCTCAGCCGACTGTCAGTGGTGGAAGCGATTGGGAACGAGGTGGTAGCCACGTAAAATGATGCTGAGGCGCGTGGTGCGCAGAGGTCGCCAACGTTCTGCAGAGTCGATCGCTACAGACCTCCAAACTTCATGTGGCTTTCAGATCGGCTCTAGAACAGTGTGTAGAGCTTCATGGAACGGGTTTCCAATGGCTGAGCAGCTGCGTCCCAGCCTTACATCACCGAGCGTCGGATGCGGTGGTGTAAAGCACGCCGCCACTGGACTCTAGAGCAGTGGAGACGTGTTCTCTGGAGTGACGGATCACGCTTCTCCGTCTGGGTTTGGCGGTTGCCGGGAGAACGGTACCCGTCTGACTGCATCGTGCCGAGTGTAAAGTGTGGTGGAGGGGGGATTATGGTGTGGGGTCGTTAGTGAGAGTGAGAGGAACTCTTAATGCTTCAGCATACCAAGAGATTTTGGACAATTTCATGCTCCCGACTTTGTGGGAACAGTTTGGGGATGGCCCCTTCCTGTTCCAACATGACCTCAACCCGATAGAACACCTTTGGGATGAATTAGAGCGGAGACTGTGAGCCAGGGCTTCTCAGTGTCTGACCTCACGAATGCGCTTCTGGAAGAATTCACATAAACACACTCCTAGACCTTGTGGAAAGCCTTCCCAGAAGAGTTGAAGCTGTTATAGCTGCAAAGGGTGGGTCGACATCGTATTAAACTCTATGAATTAAGAATGGGACGTCACTCAAGTTCATATGCAGACCATCCAGGCATGGCATACAGTATATTGGGATTTTAGAGACATGTGCTGACATCAAGGTTACATCTCCTCTGCTTGACTGGCCTGCCTGCAGTCCAGATCTGTCTCCTATCGTCTCTTATGTAGCCATCTCCATTGCTCTCTTGACTCCTGCCATGACCAGCGAGAGCAACAGACTACCACACTCCCCAATCTAGTGTGCATTTGCAAGCCGCTTCTTTTCACCCGGTAGGGGCGGAGTCTCAGCTCTACAGCAGGCCGATAGCACTGCTCTGCCACCTGACACCTAATATCATTTAATTCTACAGTATATAAAAGATACAACATAGACATGTTAGCTGAGTTGAATTATAATTTATTGCATCATAAATGTAGTATTTTAAACATTGCACACATATGACACGGCCACGTAGGTGTAGGTGTTGCACGGTTTAATAGTACGTCTCTTTTTCCAGCCAACCTAAAAACAAGACATAAAAAAAAATAATTCAGTTTTTAATCTTTCTAGTATGAGTACTTGTACTTTAAGTGGATGGGTGTGGCTGTTCTTACATCCTGGGTACTTTCGGAGGTAGTATTTTCTGACCTCGTCGTAGACGAAGATGAGGAGGGAGTACGGCACGGGGCACAACCACCACCACGGCCTGAAAGACAAGAACGTTTCTCAATGCTAGATTAGTCTTTCACCATCTACTGTTCATGATATTGTGAAAAGATTCAGGTAAGATGAGGGCCTTGCTCAAGGGCCCAATATTGGCAACCTGGCAGCAGTGGGGCTCGAACCAGCACACTTTAGATTGCTATTCCTACTATACCTTAACCACTACAGTTCAATGGAGCGTTTCTCAGTGCTAGATTAGTCTATCACCATCTACTGTTCATGATATTGTGAAAAGATTCAGGTAATATGAGGCGATCTCAGTCAGGTCCTTAACGACAGTGTCATTTTATTTTGGCTATTGTTCAAACTGTTTAGAATTGTGACCAGGAACGTAAATGGTTATGTCCAAAAGTATTCGGACACATGAGCATGAGCTGGTTGGACTTCCCCAAGTCTTACAGCACTGTGACAGTATACTGTCCAAGCAAATGAGGGTTAAGGGCCTTGCTCAAGGGCCCAACAGTAGTGGCTACCTGTCAGATTTGGGGCTCAAACCAGCGACCTTTAGATTACTAGTCCAGTACCTTAACCTCTATAGTTCAATAGAGCGTTTCTCAATGCAAGATTTAGATTTCACCATCTACTGTTCATAATATTGTGAAAAGATTCAAGTAATATGAGGAGATCTCAGTCAAGCACTGTTGACCTCTTAGAGGGTCTCAGTTGTTCAAACTGTTTAGAATTGTGATCAGGTACGTCAATGGTTATGTCCAAAAGTATGTGGACACACGAGCATGAGCTGGTTGGTCTTCTTCAAGTCCCTTACAGTACTGTGACAGTATACTGTCCAAGCAAATGAGGGTTAAGAGCCTTGCTCAAGGGCCCAATAGTGGTGGCAACCTGTCACATTTGGGGCTTGAACCAGCGACCTTTAGATTACTATTCCTACTATACCTTAACCACTACAGTTCAATAGAGTGTTTTTCAATGCAAGATTTAGATTTCACCATCTACTGTTCATAATATTGTGAAAAGATTCAGGTAATATGAGGAGATCTCAGTCAAGTACCCTCAGGCTACGTAAATGGTTACATCCAAAAGTATTCGGACACACGAGCATGAGCTGGTTGGACTTCCCCAAGTCCCAAGTCGTACAGCAGTGTGACAGTATACTGTCCAAGCAAATGAGGGTTAAGGGCCTTGCTCAAGGGCCCAACAATAGTGGCAACCTGTCAGATTTGGGGCTCAAACCAGCGACCTTTAGATTACTAGTCCAGTACCTTAACCTCTACAGTTCAAGAAGAACATTTCTCCATCTACTGTTCATAATATTGTGAAAAGATTCAAGTAATATGAGGAGATCTCAGTCAGGCTCTGTTGGAAAGCGCTTCAGGAAACCGTTGTGTCATTGTCCAAGCCAATTTACAATTGTGACCAAGTGGCCAAGCCAGAAGTATTCGGACATTCGACCATAAGCTTGCTAGACATCTGAGAAGGCCCCCCACACGACTTGTGCCCATTCTGTCAAAAATCGAGGAGTACTTACTTCAGTGGGTACATTCTAACAGCAACATCCATGCCCGGGCAGTATGAGAAAAAGGCAGCCAGCGCCGTTTCTTCCAGAAGACCAAAGTTGAGAACTTTGTTTCTAAAGGAAATAAAAATAAACGTATTTTTTTATTTTAACCTACGAGGGAACTCGTATCGCTTTGTATGGTTCTGTTTTTGAAGTACGATGGACGTACTTCATTCCTTGCTGGATGAGCGAGTTGGTCCTGGTCTTGCAGATGATCAGGTCGGTCCACTGCACGATCACGATGCTGACGAAGAAGGCGGTGTGGCAGGTGTACTCCAAGATCTTCCTGCGCTCGTAGGTCTGCCGGGACGTACACAATCGTGACGCGTGAGCAAACGGACGTTTTACGGATCAAGACCCGTGTTTCGTGTGGTTACGTACCCACTGCTGGCCGTAGCTGTCCTCCATGTCGTTGTTTTGGGGGTCGTCCCAGTTGACGCGCAGCCCGAGCAGAAACAGGGGCAGGAATCCGTTCTCGGCCAGGATCACGAAGTAGGTGAAGAACCCGCCGACGGCTTGCATCATCCCTGCGTAGACAATTATATGGCTTTCATTGGGCGCCAATTCATAATGGGGCCACCGTTTGGGATTCGAACCATGGATCTGAGCAGAAGTGGGCTGGTAAATGGTATTTACATCTATGGTGTTTGGTTAAGGGCCTTGCCCCAGTGGTGGGGCTTGAACTAACATGTTGGTCCCCCATATGGTTGTGGGTATATTGACCCATCAAGGCATGCACTCCACTAGACCCTTGAAGGTGTGCTGTCGCATCTGGCACCAAGAATCTACAAGGTGCAAGGTGGGGCCTCCATGGATGGGACTTGTTCGTCCAGCACATCCTACAGATGCTCGATTGGATTGAGATCTGGGGAATTTTCGAGGCCAAGTCGAAAGGGTGGATATGGTCTGCAACGATGCTTAGGTAGGTGGTACCCAAGGTCACCCAGCAGAACACCTAACTCTAAACGAATTCATAAAGTTACCTTACCGATTTGACCGTAAGCCATACTGATCAGCCTCTCGTTGACCAGCTTGTCTTTTTGTGCGTCTCGCGGATGCCTCTTCATGATATCGCTCTCAGGACCCTCGTACGCCAAAGAAATAGCAGGTACCTGCGCGAACAATACGTAGCTAAGTCACTCCTGCGTCGTATTGTACGGTATTTCAAACGAAAGAGACGTTCTTGGCCTTACCATGTCAGTTCCAAGATCGATGCACAGGATAGTCACGGTGCCCAGAGCGAGGGGGATGCCTGCGATCACGAAGAAGAGGAAGGGCGACATCTCGGGGATTTTACTGGTCAACGTGTACGCAATGGATTTCTTCAAGTTGTCGAAGATCAGACGTCCTGGGAATAAGGGAATTACATTTTAGAGACATACGATGCATCAACGAACGTACGATTGGTTTCAGTTCTGGTATTCCCACCTTCTTCCACTCCGGTCACGATAGATGCGAAGTTGTCGTCCAGGAGGATCATGTCGGCAGCCTGTTTGGAGACGTCGGACCCTGCGATACCCATGGCTACACCGATGTCTGCCTTTTTCAGGGCGGGAGAGTCGTTCACGCCGTCGCCCGTCACGGCCACGATGGCTCCCTGTTCGTGCGATAGGGATTAGTAAGCGATCGTAAGTGCTACCTTTCTTCGATCGATCGTCGAGTGTTACCTTACCTGACGCTGGCAACCTTCGACGATGATGAGCTTTTGCTGTGGGGACGTCCTCGCGAACACGATCTCGTTGTGGTATCTCAAGACTTCATCCAGCTTCTGGGAGCTCATGGTTTTCAGTTCCCCTCCGTGCACCACGCAGGCCTTCGCATCTCTGAAGCGATAGCGTTCATTTACCTTTCCTGGCGTTGGGTTTACGGACGTTTTTGATCTATTATTATATATAACTCATGCTTGCCTGGGGTTGACCTGCTCCAGCGGGATGTTCAGACGGTCAGCGATGTCTTCTACGGTCTCGCTGCTTTCTGAGATGATCCCCACACCTCTAGCAATAGCCTTGGCAGTGATCGGATGATCGCCAGTAACCATGATAACCTAACAATGCAGAGAATTGGTATTGGTATTACCGTGGCGAGAAATCAAAGATCGCTTTAGATTTAGGGTATGGTATTATACCTTAATTCCAGCGCTTCTACACTTGGCAACTGCATCTGGAACGGCGGCACGAGGAGGATCGATCATAGACATGAGCCCGACAAAGCACAGGTTCTCGGTGGGAAAGTTCGGATCCTCGACATCGAACGCAAAGCCTTCGGGAAACTGGTCGTCCGGAAGATTGAACTGGCAGAAACCTGTGGAAAATGGTCTGTTTAGAAAGCCTTGCATCTAGCAAATTTGCTTTTCAGATTAGCAAAGAAACGTAGCCTACCTAGGACTCTCTCTCCAAGACCGCCTAGCTTCAAATACACCTTATGAAAAGCGTCCTTCATCTCGTCGTCCAGCGGTTGCTCCTTTCCTTGAATCATAATGGTCGAGCATCTGTCCAGGATTCTTTCCGGGGCTCCCTTCATCACCAGCAAGTTCTTGGTCTCTCCTGAGTTGGGGTTCTTGTGGACCGAGAGCTAATCGATGACAGGACGGACGTTATTGTGCATCTAATCATATCGCACCTTGGAAAGAACGATGAAGGAATAAAAATCTACCTGATATTTATTGGTGGAGTTGAACGGGATCTCGGCGATCTTGGTGTATTTGTCTCGCATATCCTTGACCGAGCCGCAGCACAGCTCGATGCACTTTAACAGAGCGGATTCCGAAGCGTCGCCAGTCGTGTCCCTCTGCGAAAGATGCACGACGTCTTAAACATTCATACAAATCGCAATTTTTACTATTAAAGCAATTAAACCTAGTTTAGATCAGACTCTGGCTTCTGGGTGACTTGCTCGTGAGTCGAATCTGAGCTCTGCCGGTAGCAGGCCGGACGCCCGTACGGACAAGGAGTGGCTCGTCCAAGGGTGGGAGTGCCAGAGGAGATCCCTCATGAGCGTAGCTGTTACGCCACCTGCTGGTCTCCACTGGCTGATCTGTACAGAGGTGGCCCCTGTACAGAGGGACTCTCTATATAAACCCGCCTCATGAGGGGGAAACGAGCAGTCTAGGGGACTGTTTGCGACTACATACCTTAAGAACAGGGACGTTGGCTTGGTCGGCGAGGAAGACGGCTCGGTTGCACAGCCCGGCGACACGGGCGAGGGTGGACCAAGTGACGGAGCTTTTGTCGAACGAGGTGCCGGTCTGGTTCTCAGAGGTGTCGGCGTCGTGGATCTCGTTGTCGAACCACATGTGAGCCACGGTCATACGGTTCTGGGTCAGGGTTCCGGTCTTGTCCGAGCAGATGGTGGAGGTTGAGCCGAGGGTCTCTACGGCTTCCAGGTTCTTCACCAGGCAGTTCTTCTTGGCCATACGCTTGGCGGTTAGAGTTAGACACACCTAAAATAAAAAGAGTAGAAATTTGATAGTGAGCTGTATGTCGCCCCCAATATTTAGAAATGTTCTGCGTAGTGTAGCTTTGCGTAGTGTTGTAGTGTTAGGAACTGTTAGTGTTCCCAACAGTGGCCACCACTTGAAGAGTTGGTTCCCTCCCAATGTTTATAGAGTAACATATCGTGTGAGGGGGGGTTCCAATCCCAAGCTGAGCTCACAAATACAGAAGACTCATGACGTTATATGAACCTAGCCATCGTGGGCAGGGGGAACACAATCACTTCCCCCCAAGGTGCCAAATCAAATATGCAGAGGAACGATCTACTAAGGCGCCCCCTAGATTGACCAGCCCAAAGCAAGTCATTGATTTTCAAATAACTCGACTTACAGTGACTGTGGCGAGTAAACCTTCGGGCACGTTGGCGACGATAAGCCCGATGAGAAAGATGACGGCTTCCAACCAGCCGTATCCGAGAACCATGGACAGGATGGAGAACGTCCCGCTCAGGAAGAACGCCACGCCGGTGATGATGTGGATGAAGTGCTCGATCTCGATGGCGATGGGCGTCTGTCCGACCTCGAGGCTGGAAGCCAGGGTAGCGATCCGACCCATCACCGTGCGGTCGCCCGTGTTGATCACGATACCCATTGCGGAACCTTTGAAGAAAAGAATCGTCAAAGAATCTAGCTATTTCATGCTAATATATACGAATAAACCAAAGAAATCGCTTACCTTCGACGCAGTTCGTAGAAAGGAACGCGATGTTCTTTGTCTCGAGAGGGTTCTCATTGGTGAACTGGGCCGTACGGCTTTGTGGTTCGGATTCTCCAGTGAGGGAGGAGTTGTCGACCTGTAACGTGGGGGAAAAAATCAGTCCGTAATTCGTTATTTTCGGAAAACGGGTGGTAAGTCGGCTAGTTAGCCGTGCGCTCATCGTACCTTGCATCCTTGCGCCGAAACAACACGGAGATCAGCAGGGATTCTGTCGCCGCCTTTGATTTCTAAGAGGTCGCCAACGACTACATCTTCGGCATTGATGCTTTTCTTCTCACCGTCGCGAATAACCAATGCTTGCTATATAATATATAATAAAAGTACGTATATATCGTATAATCAAAGACATTCTTGTGTTTTTTTTATGTATATAAAATGGTTGTATATAATGGTGACGTACCTGTGGAACAAGTTTCTTGAAGGACTCCATGATCTTTGAGCTTTTAGCTTCTTGATAGTACGAGAAGCATCCGGTAACCATCACCACGGCAGCAAGAACGATCC
Source organism: Trichomycterus rosablanca (assembly GCF_030014385.1). NCBI lineage: Eukaryota > Metazoa > Chordata > Actinopteri > Siluriformes > Trichomycteridae > Trichomycterus > Trichomycterus rosablanca. The sequence continues at coordinate 30,434,163 of NC_086002.1, forward strand.
CCAGGTACAGCTAATTACATAAAGAAAATACATACTTACATACACACTAGTCCCGTATTCTGTTAGAACTACCGAGGATCAAGATCGCTCCTTACGTTATCCTTAACAGGCTCGCTCTCGGTCGTGACCTGTATGGTGTACGCCAGGAAACAGAGGAAGGCGCCAATCCACAGCAGCGTACAGAATCCACCGAAGAGCTGTTTGCAGAACTTGACCCATTCTGGGGTGGTCGGCGGCGGGGTCAGGGCGTTCGGCCCGTCGCGTTCGAAGATCTCTTTGGCGCGGTACGTAGACAGACCCTTGGAATTCAAATCGACAGACAGTTTTGTGTTATTTCTTAAACTTACGGGTTCGAATCTTAGATTTGCAGCCGGTCGGCTGGGCGCCCACGATTGGCAGCTAGTCTGCTGGGTGGGAAAAGACCGCATTAAAAAGTAAGGTGTGTAAGGACGCTGGTTGGTATCCCAAGGCGCCTGTGCAGGAGGGGAGGAATGCGGAGATCAGCGAGTGACTCTCCATGCGCAAGACTGACCTCCCGCTCAAATCCACCGAAGTACAGGTGTCAAAGGGAGCTTATAGGTTCCTCGAGCTTATGGGTTCGAATCTCAGCTCCTATACAGTTGGTTCGTCAGACAAGTTGGCAATGCCGGAGGAGATCAGCAAGTGACTCTCCATGCGCAAGACTGACCTCATGCTCAAATCCACCGAAGTACAGGTGTCGGAGGGAGCGAGGGTCAAGCAAATATACCCCCTAGGAGTCAATCAGGGTCCCCAGCAGTGAAATACCCAAGAGATACGAGAACTGACATCTTGAGCTTATGGGTTCGAATCTCAGCTTCTATACAGATGACGATTGATTCGTCTGAAAGGTGAGAATGCTGGAGGGGATCGGCGAGTGACCCTCCATGTGCAAGACTGACCTCACGCTCAAATCCACCGAAGTACAGGTGTCAAAGGGAGCAAGTGTCAAGCAAATATACCCCCTAGGAGGCAATCAGGGTCCCCAGCAGTGAAATACCCAAGAGATACGAGAACTGACATCTTGAACTTATGGGTTCGAATCTCAGCTCCTATACAGACGACAATTGGTTCGTCCGAAAGGTGGGAATGCCGGAGTAGATCGGTGGACGACTCCCCATATGCGATACGGATCTCTGTATGAATTCGCATGGTGGAAGAGGTTGATTGGTCGAATTGGACGACTGGATTTGGGCAGAATGTCATATGTGGTCAGATATGGAGGATGCATTAATGGCAAATGTTCCCTCACCTTGTTAAGATCAGTGCCGTATTTACGTTGAAGCTCTTCCAAGCTTAGCTTATGATCATCCTAAAACGAAGAAGAGTTTAAAATTATACGAATATTTTTCATTTTTAATAAAAATTTAATAAAAATAATTAAAATAGGTTTTTTATTCTGACCAGATCGACTTCTTTCTTCAGTTCGTCCAGGTCTTTTTTATCCCTCTTCCCTTTCCTCTTGCCGTCATCGCTCTCGGACGCCGACGCCAGTCTGTATCTATCATTTCCAACCTGCGTAAACACCGAACAGCCAAAAACACAGTAAAATAAAACATCACCTACAAACTAACACTCAAGAAAACACAAAAATCGCTCGAAACCGTCCACTCACAGAAATCCCCATTTTTTCCCCCTTAAAAAAATCGGATGGTATCCCTCCTTCGGTCCTCTGGGTAACGTCTCCAGAGACACAGTCTCTGTGTGCCTCAGGATCTGGTCCGGGCGTCTTTTATACTCTCGGCGTCTCACCTGGCCCGGGAGGAGGAGGTCGGCGTGCGACCGTGACTCTCAGGTAGGTCACTCGAAGCCCTCAATGACAACCAATCAGAGGCCGTTCCTGACATTTAGGAAGTGTGGGGGGGGGGGGGTTGGGGGGGTTGTTTGTGGATACATTCGGGGACTATTTTAGATACAAGGTGTTCATACAGGTACGTTTGGTGTTCAATGACAGTCAGGATCTACTCTGTTCTTACATTTAATACATTCTTCCCAACACAAATTATATAATTATGTAACAATGTGAATAAAAAGTTGTTTTCTTCAATAAATAAATACATTTTACAATTTTTTTTGTATTTAGCACTAAAAGTTTTATAAAACTGTTGATTATCTGATATTTTTAATAGGAAATTTTTTTTATTAATTATTTGCTGGTACTCTTACATTTTCAGCCTTTACTGCATGTAAATACAATTAAATAAAGTTAAAAATGAAAGAATAATAAAATATTTATAATAAGAATGATTCATTATTTATTTTTATATAATATACAGTATAATTAAATACATACACATTAAATAAATACATTTTATAATTAGTACTTCAAGTAAATGCAAAAAAGAAGCGTGTTCGCTGGTACTCTTGAATTTTTAGTATTTGGCTCATCTAAAAATCAGGTTCGTATTTGTTAAATATTTGTTAAATTGACCGTGATTATATAAATTAATAAACATTTTTTAAAATAAAATTGTTGGAAATTATATATTTAATGAAAAACAATCAGTATTCAATTCAAGAAAATGCTAAACAGTTAATACAATGAAATAAATAAATAAATAAATAAATTTAAATCAAAGATTAAATTTTTTAAAATATATATAAAAAACAATTATATAATATTTTTAATAAAAACATTTATATTAATTATTCACTGGTGCTCTTAGATTTTTAGCCATCACTGTATGTAAATACAATAAAATAAAGTTAAAAATTAAAGCATAATAAAATATTTCTAATAAGAATGAGAAATACATGCACATTAAATAAAATAAAAATAATTAAATAAACATATTTTAATTATATATATTATATATTTTGTAATATATATATATTTTTTATTATATATTTAAAAAAAATGCAAAACAGAAGCGTGTTTGCTGGGACTCAATTAAATAAAGTAAAAAATTAAAGTATAAACAATATTTTTAATAAAAATTGTTAATTATTTATTATTATTAAATATATAATTAAATACATACACTTAAAAAATGAATAATTAAATAATAAAATAAAAATTATAAAAAACAAATATTTGAATTATATATTTTTCTATATATTTTTAATATATTTAATATATTTTATAATTATATATTTTTGAAAAAATGCAAAACAAAAGCGTGTTCGCTGCTACTCTTAGACTTTTAGCCTCACTGTATGTAAATACACTTAAATAAAGTAAATAATTAAAGAATAATACAATAATTATCATAAGAATGATTAATTATTTATTATTATAAGAGGTATAAATATTATTATGTTTGATTTGTGAACCACCCTTCATAGTGTACTTTAGCTAGATTGCTAGAATGAGTAAAAAATGACCATATTTTACAGCATATTAAAATAAACACGACCGACAAACCTGCGTTTTAATAGATTAACATTAAGTAACTGTTGATAAGCTACATTTGAGTAACCTAGACGGTTTACTGTAAACTGTTAACCGATCCTCTCAGAGCCCCCATGTACTAAACGGTGTCATCTCTGTGAGGACAGTGTGGATTTTGCGATGGGTGTTTACACCGTACACACTCGAGATGCGGCGACGTGTTTGTGGTCAAATTCACAAAGTACTTTATTTTGTCATTGAGGAGCTCAGATGACCTCGCTTGTAAAAAAATGAAGGTTGAAGTGACTCCTCCTCTACAGGTGAGTCCTCCTCTACAGGTGAGTCCTCCTCCTCAGGTACGGCCCCGGGGGGTCTCTTTCTTTCTAAAAGTGTGTCAAACCTGAGAGCTGAGCGTAGATTCAACGTAATATCGGAGTTAACAGGTTCGGCATTGTGACATCATAATACGTGGTAAGTCATTTCTGACTTTGTTTCTCAGACCCCCTGGACACGGGTTATGATTTTATTCTTACTATTATTTCAGCCAGTATGACAAAAGACGTCTAATAGCACTCGCAGATGGTAGGAGCTTCAGCACCTGGGTCTACTTCAGCATCAAGGACTGAATTGTATTATGTATAGTACATAAGTGTCCATTTGTTAAACCCCCCACTTCAGGCCTGGTCCCCCCGGTTGGAAATACCTGCCTTAAAATGCACTCGTATCATATTATATACATTTTAACAGGCACTTTTATCCAACGTGACTTACGGTCTTAGCAATTGAGAATTAAGGACCTTGCTCAAAAGCCCAACTGTGACAACCTGACAGTGGTTGGGTTTGAACCAGCGACCTTTGGCTTACTTGTCCAGTACCTTAACAACTCAGGATTAAAAAAAAAAAAAGATTAATTATTTATTATTGTAAGATATATTAAATACATGCACATTAAATAAAAATCAATCATAAAATAATAATAAAAAAAAAAAATTATATTTAATATATTTAATATATTTTTAATTATATATTTAAAAAAAAAAAAAGCAAAACAAAGCATGTTCGCTGGGACCCTTAGGACTCTAAATACAATTAAAATTAAAGCATAATACAATATTTCTAATAAGAATGATTAATTGAATAAAAGATATATTATTAAATACATACAAATTAAATTAAAAAGCATTAAATAATAAAATAAAAACAATAAAATACAAATATTTGAATTACATATTTTTTTATATTTGGCTTACTAGTCCAGTATCTTAACGACTAGTCTACGACTGCCCTACATATGACCTAGATCACGACTTATTGGGCGACCACAGAACCACCTGGTTGGATGGGGGTTACAAAATAGCATTTGAGAACATAAACAGGGCCCAGGACCCGGGCTGCTCCATCTGGGAATCAAACCCAGGACCTTCTTGCTCTAAGGAGACAGTGCTACCCACCGAGACATTCAATCGTCATTCCTTGTCTTGTTCTAAGCCCAGTAACAGACCCTCCAACCTTTGATCCTAAGCTTCTCTTCTCCACGAGACTGGCCTTGTGGCCTAATGGATAAGACGTCCGACTTCGGATCGGAAGATTGCAGGTTCGAGTCCTGCCAGGGTCGTGGCTGAACAGAACACTTTATTTAGAGTAAAACTAAGAAGAATAGAGTATTATAGAATAGAATGTTATATAGGTAGATAATAAAGGGTAAAGGACCTGCTGAGACCTTGCTCAAGGGCCCAACAGTGGCAACCTGACAGTGGTTGGGTTTGAACCAGCAACCCTTGACTTACTAGTCCAGTACCTTAACCATGGAGGTATTTCACTTGCTTGCTATGCCAACAAGTTCGATGGCAACATGTTTATTACTCAGGTTTAGCTGCTATATTTTATTTTGAATTACTGTTTGCACTAAATATTTACGGATACGTTTATTTGAAAAAGTTATTTAAGCTACTACTGTTTTTCTCATTGTCAGCAGCTACATTTTGGGTGTGTTCGAAAACCTAAGGAGCTGCCTCGCTGTCTTACTGTCTACATAAGCGGCTGCCTCAGTAGAGAGGATTCTAATAAGTCATCAACTCATAAATCAGGTTATTCGAACGCGTTACATAACGATTCCATCGGGTTTAGCATTTAGCATCTTGCCATTAAAACCAATGAACTGAGGTAGCACAGCGCTAACGCTAACGTCAATATAACATCTCCCTTCATGTACCGATAACCGTTACATTTCCTGACAAGCTCGAACTAAAAATCAGTAATATTTTATTTACGTTTGATAATAATAACTCCATTCGTTTCTCCGCCCCGTCAAGCCATGTTTATTTTTCTGTAAGAAAAGCGCACCCGACCCGCAATGAATGCTGGGATTGCCTTGGTCACCAAGGCAGCGTCGGATGCTCACTCGTTGAGTGAAAATAACACTGAAATATTAAGATGCCTGTTTATTATTTTATTGACAAATAAATAGCAGTTCAGTACATTTATATCTGTGTTAATTATATTTTGTTTTGCAAACTTAGTAATGTTTAAGTCGATCCTGATGCCTTTCCCACATGATAAAGTACACGGTTTATGAATTCAACAATGGTATCGGATCGGTATCGGGTATCGGCCGATATGCAAAGTATATGTATCGGATCGGTATCGGAACTGAAAAAGTTGGATCGGTGCATCCCTAGTATATATAACAAATAAAGGTGTTCTATAGCCTGAAAAACTATGACGTGATCAGCTTCGACCCTGGCAGGACTCGAACCTGCAATCTTCCGATCCGAAGTCGGATGCCTTATCCATTAGGCCACAAGGCCTCTGTCTGTGGTGTTCTTACTGAGCGTGTGTGGCTATTATCCAGTCTCATGGCTTTTAAAGACTGCAGAAGAAAAGCTGGGGATCAGAACTTAGAGGGTCTGTAACAGGGTGTCGAACAATCAAATAGCTCGGTGGGTAGCACTGTTGCTGCACAGCAAGAAGGTCTTGGGTTTGTTTCCCAGCTGTGGCAGCCCAGGTCCATGTGGGTTTGCTCCCTTAGTCCAAAGATGTGCAGTCAGGTTCATTGGAGATACTACAAAAATTCCTTTAGGTATGAGTGAGTGTGTGTTTGACCTGTGTTGGATGGGTGACCTTTGTGTGTGTGTATGTGTGCGTGTGTGTAAATAAGAAAGACCCTTAATAAAACTCCCACCACACATAACTACACCTGCATTTTTTATCTAACTGTATGTTTATTTATTGATATTTATTTACTTTAATTTGTTATATATCTATAAATATACAGTACATACTTATACATACTTATACATACATATTTTTATAATTACTTTTTATTATTTATTTACTTTATATATTAGTAAATATTGTAAATAGTTTATTATTGTATAGTTTATTTGCATTGTATTATTTTATCAGCTCCACTTACCATATAGAAACACTTTGTAGTTCTACAATTACTGACTGTAGTCCATCAGTTTCTCTACATACTTTTTTAACCTGCTTTCACCCTCTTCTTCAATGGTCAGGACCCCCACAGGACCACCACAGAGCAGGTATTATTTGGGTGGTGGATGATTCTCAACACTGCACTGACACTGACATGGTGGTGGTGTGTTAGTGTGTGTTGTGCTGGTATGAGTGGATCACACCGTGTCCACTCACTGTCCACTCTATTAGACACTCGTACCTAGTTGGTCCACCTTGTAGATGTAAAGTCAGAGACGATCGCTCATCTATTGCTGCTGTTTGAGTCGGTCATCTTCTAGACCTTCATCAGTGGTTACAGGATGCTGCCCACGGGGCGCTGTTGGCTGGATAGTTTTGGTTGGTGGACTATTCTCAGTCCAGCAGTGACAGTGAGGTGTTTAAAAACTCCAGCAGCGCTGCTGTGTCTGATCCACTCATACCAGCACAACACACACTAACACACCACCACCGTGTCAGTGTCACTGCAGTGCTGAGAATGATCCACCGCCTAAATAATACCTGCTCTGTGGTGGTCCTGTGGGGGTCCCGACCATTGAAGAACAGCATGAAAGAAGGTTAACAAAGCATGCAGAGAAAAAGATGGACTACAGTCAGTAATTGTAGAACTACAAAGTGCTTCTATATGGTAAGTGGAGCTGATAAAATGGACAGTGAGTGTAGAACAAGGAGGTGGTTTCAATGTTACGGCTGATTGGTGTATATATACGTATATACTTAGTATATACTCAGTTCTTTAGTCTTAAAACCTTTAACGTGTACAGCTATCATCCAGCCACGACCCTGGCAGGACTCGAACCTGCAATCTTCCGATCCGAAGTCGGACACCTTTCTTATTGAGCATGTGTGGCTATTATCCAGTCTCACGGAGAAGAAAAGCTCAGATCAAAGGTTGGAGGGTCTGTTGCTGGGTGTGGAAAAAGACTAGGAAAGATGATCAAAAGGCTCAGTGGGTAGCACTGTCTCCTCAGCCCAAGAAGGTTCTGGGTTTGAATCCCGGATGGAGCAGCCTGAGTCCTATGTGGGTGTCCTCCCTCAGTCCAAAGATGTGCAGTCAGGTTCATTGGAGATACAGTAATAAAAAATTCCTTTAGGTGTGTGTGCACCCCGGCTACCTATCCGGGGTGTTTCTTGCTTTTTGCCCGGTGAATCGGACCCACCGTGACCCTTTTAAATATTATAAATAGTTTATTAATGTATAGTTTTTGTAGTCATATTTTATTACATATTTATTTGCAATATTTTTATATTTATTTTTTATTTATTTATTTATTTTATATATTAGTAAATATTATAATAGGTTATTAATGTATAGTTTTTGTACAGTCATATTTTATTACATATTTATTTGCAATATTTGTATATATTTTTTTTTTTTATTCTTACATTTTTATATTAGTAAATATTGTAAATAGTTTATTAAGCTATAGCTTTTGTACAGTCATATTTTATTAAATTTTTATTTGAAATATTTTTAGTTATTTTTTTTTTTTTAATTTATTTATTTTATATATAATGTATAGTTTTGTACAGTCATATTTTATTACATATTTATTTGCAATATTGTTCTATTTATTTTTTCATTTATTTGTTTTATATATTAGTAAATATTGTAAACAGTTTATTAATGTATTACATATAAATGATATTATTTATGGGTTCGAATCTTAGTTCGAATATCAGCTCTGCTACCGGTCGGCTGGGCGCCCCCTAGAGAGCACGACTAGCCACTAAAGTCTGCTGTATGGGAAACGACCGGACTTAAAAAAGTGGGCGGGGTCTTCATCGCCGTGTAAGGACCCTGGTTAGTAGCCCGAGGCGCCTTTACAGAAATAAGGAATGTGAAGATCAGAGTGTGACTCTCCATGCGCAGGACTGGCTTCACACATGAATACACAGAAGTATGGGTGAATAAGAAGAGGTCGGCAAATCTACCCTCCACAGACGCTATAGGGGCTCCAGCAGTGGAAGACAGTGGAATGCCAAGGTTTGGCAAATAGGCACCAGTGCTCATGGGGCAAACCAAAAGCAAATCCCTGTGGTGTAACTGGTGAACACATTCACTCTCTGAGTCGAGGTCGTAATCACAATATAATATCAGTGTACCCTGGTACATCTGGCCCCCCTCGATGTTCAGCTCATGGCTACGACCTTGCTCTGAGTGAAAGCTCTGAGTTCGAGACTTGGTGGGGGTACTTGGTTTGCCTAAGAGGTGGTCAGTTTGCCCCTGTAATAAATTCAGATAGCCAATTCCTCTGCTGGAGACACCAATCGCGTCCGAGGAGGTTCTTACGACACGTACACAGTCCGTCGACCCCTCCGTCAACCCCTTCTTCTAATCTACGCCTCCCTCCACTTCTGGACAGACGCCTCTGGGGTACTAACCAGGTTCCATGCGCAGCGTCGAAGACCCTACCCACTTATTACTCCTTATTAGTCTCGATAAGTCTTTTCCCACCCAGAAGACTTAGTGGTAAAGTATGCCTGCTAGGGGGCGCCCAGGGTCCTTACACAGCATCGAAGACCCCACCCTCTTATTAGTCCTTATTAGTCATTATTAGTCTTTTCCCACCCAGAGGACTTAGTTGCCAGTTATGCCTGCTAGGGGGCGCCCAGGGTCCTTATGCAGCGTCGAAGACCCCACCCACTTAATAGTCCTTATTAGTCTCTATTAGTCTTTTTCCACCCAGAAGACTTAGTTGCCAAGTATGCCTGCTAGGGGGCGCCCAGGGTCCTTACGCAGCGTCGAAGACCCCACCCTCTTATTAGTCCTTATTAGTCTTTTCCCACCCTGAAGGCTTAGTTGCCAAGTATGCCTGCTAGTGGCCGCCCAGCCGACCGGTAGCAGAGCTGAGATTCGAACTCAGGGTGTCCAGCTGGCGCAATATTCCACTGCACCACCTGGGCGCCCAAAATGGGGATTGACCTCGCTCTTAAGGTGGGGATTTTCGACTTCTGCTCGGGAGACCAGGTCTGGATACAGCTACACTTGAGGACTATGGGTCAACTTCTAATCTGCCCTTTTTAACCAAGCTGTTAGCATGGGTGGTAGCCTCGTAGCTTCTCGAATGCTATCGTTCTTGATAAACAACGACCTTTCGAACCTTTTCCTCACGGTTTCTGTACGATGCAAAGCACAGAGTCCATTATTTTACAGGTTCTAAACCAGGGGTATTCAACTAAAATTTGATATATATATATATATATATATAACATATACAGTGTATCACAAAAGTGAGTACACCCCTCACATTTCTGCAAATATTTCATTATATCTTTTCATGGGACAACACTATAGACATGAAACTTGGATATAACTTAGAGTAGTCAGTGTACAACTTGTATAGCAGTGTAGATTTACTGTCTTCTGAAAATAACTCAACACACAGCCATTAATGTCTAAATAGCTGGCAACATAAGTGAGTACACCCCACAGTGAACATGTCCAAATTGTGCCCAAATGTGTCGTTGTCCCTCCCTGGTGTCATGTGTCAAGGTCCCAGGTGTAAATGGGGAGCAGGGCTGTTAAATTTGGTGTTTTGGGTACAATTCTCTCATACTGGCCACTGGATATTCAACATGGCACCTTATGGCAAAGAACTCTCTGAGGATGTGAGAAATAGAATTGTTGCTCTCCACAAAGATGGCCTGGGCTATAAGAAGATTGCTAACACCCTGAAACTGAGCTACAGCATGGTGGCCAAGGTCATACAGCGGTTTTCCAGGACAGGTTCCACTCGGAACAGGCTTCGCCAGGGTCGACCAAAGAAGTTGAGTCCACGTGTTCGGCGTCATATCCAGAGGTTGGCTTTAAAAAATAGACACATGAGTGCTGCCAGCATTGCTGCAGAGGTTGAAGACGTGGGAGGTCAGCCTGTCAGTGCTCAGACCATACGCCGCACACTGCATCAACTCGGTCTGCATGGTCGTCATCCCAGAAGGAAGCTGACGCACAAGAAAGCCTGCAAACAGTTTGCTGAAGACAAGCAGTCCAAGAACATGGATTACTGGAATGCCCTGTGGTCTGACGAGACCAAGATAAACTTGTTTGGCTCAGATGGTGTCCAGCATGTGTGGCGGCGCCCTGGTGAGAAGTACCAAGACAACTGTGTCTTGCCTACAGTCAAGCATGGTGGTGGTAGCATCATGGTCTTGGGCTGCATGAGTGTTGCTGGCACTGGGGAGCTGCAGTTCATTGAGGGAAACATGAATTCCAACATGTACTGTGACATTCTGAAACAGAGCATGATCCCCTCCCTTCGAAAACTGGCAGTTTTCCAACAGGATAACGACCCCAAACACAACCTCCAAGATGACAACTGCCTTGCTGAGGAAGCTGAAGGTAAAGGTGATGGACTAAACCCAATTGAGCACCTGTGGCGCATCCTCAAGTGGAAGGTGGAGGAGTTCAAGGTGTCTAACATCCACCAGCTCTGTGATGTCATCATGGAGGAGTGGAAGAGGATTCCAGTAGCAACCTGTGCAGCTCTGGTGAATTCCATGCCCAGGAGGGTTAAGGCAGTGCTGGATAATAATGGTGGTCACACAAAATATTGACACTTTGGGCACAATTTGGACATGTTCACTGTGGGGTGTACTCACTTATGTTGCCAGCCATTTAGACATTAATGGCTGTGTGTTGAGTTATTTTCAGAAGACAGTAAATCTACACTGCTATACAAGTTGTACACTGACTACTCTAACTTATATCCAAGTTTTATTTCTATAGTGTTGTCCCATGAAAAGATATAATAAAATATTTGCAGAAATGTGAGGGGTGTACTCACTTTTGTGATACACTGTATATTGATATATACAGTGTATCACAAAAGTGAGTACACCCCTCACATTTCTGCAGATATTTAAGTATATCTTTTCATGGGACAACACTGACAAAATGACACTTTGACACAATGAAAAGTAGTCTGTGTGCAGCTTATATAACAGTGTAAATTTATTCTTCCCTCAAAATAACTCAATATACAGCCATTAATGTCTAAACCACCGGCAACAAAAGTGAGTACACCCCTTAGTGAAAGTTCCTGAAGTGTCAATATTTTGTGTGGCCACCATTATTTCCCAGAACTGCCTTAACTCTCCTGGGCATGGAGTTTACCAGAGCTTCACAGGTTGCCACTGGAATACTTTTCCACTCCTCCATGACGACATCACGGAGCTGGCGGATATTCGAGACTTTGCGCTCCTCCACCTTCCGCTTGAGGATGCCCCAAAGATGTTCTATTGGGTTTAGGTCTGGAGACATGCTTGGCCAGTCCATCACCTTTACCCTCAGCCTCTTCAATAAAGCAGTGGTCGTCTTAGAGGTGTGTTTGGGGTCATTATCATGCTGGAACACTGCCCTGCGACCCAGTTTCCGGAGGGAGGGGATCATGCTCTGCTTCAGTATTTCACAGTACATATTGGAGTTCATGTGTCCCTCAATGAAATGTAACTCCCCAACACCTGCTGCACTCATGCAGCCCCAGACCATGGAATTCCCACCACCATGCTTGACTGTAGGCATGACACACTTATCTTTGTACTCCTCACCTGATTGCCGCCACACATGCTTGAGACCATCTGAACCAAACAAATTAATCTTGGTCTCATCAGTCCATAGGACATGGTTCCAGTAATCCATGTCCTTTGTTGATATGTCTTCAGCAAACTGTTTGCGGGCTTTCTTGTGTAGAGACTTCAGAAGAGGCTTCCTTCTGGGGTGACAGCCATGCAGACCAATTTGATGTAGTGTGCGGCGTATGGTCTGAGCACTGACAGGCTGACCCCCCACCTTTTCAATCTCTGCAGCAATGCTGACGGCACTCCTGCGCCTATCTTTCAAAGACAGCAGTTGGATGTGACGCTGAGCACGTGCACTCAGCTTCTTTGGACGACCAACGCGAGGTCTGTTCTGAGTGGACCCTGCTCTTTTAAAACGCTGGATGATCTTGGCCACTGTGCTGCAGCTCAGTTTCAGGGTGTTGGCAATCTTCTTGTAGCCTTGGCCATCTTCATGTAGCGCAACAATTCGTCTTTTAAGATCCTCAGAGAGTTCTTTGCCATGAGGTGCCATGTTGGAACTTTCAGTGACCAGTATGAGAGAGTGTGAGAGCTGTACTACTAAATTGAACACACCTGCTCCCTATGCACACCTGAGACCTAGTAACACTAACAAATCACATGACATTTTGGAGGGAAAATGACAAGCAGTGCTCAATTTGGACATTTAGGGGTGTAGTCTCTTAGGGGTGTACTCACTTTTGTTGCCGGTGGTTTAGACATTAATGGCTGTATATTGAGTTATTTTGAGGGAAGAATAAATGTACACTGTTATATAAGCTGCACACAGACTACTTTTCATTGTGTCAAAGTGTCATTTTGTCAGTGTTGTTTAAGTATATGAAAAGATATACTTAAATATCTGCAGAAATGTGAGGGGTGTACTCACTTTTGTGATACACTGTATATGTAACATATACAGTGTATCACAAAAGTGAGTACACCTTTCACATTTCTGCAAATATTTTATTATATCTTTTCATGGGACAACACTATAGAAATAAAACATGGATATAACTTAGAGTAGTCAGTGTACAGCTTGTATAGCAGTGTAGATTTACTGTCTTCTGAAAATAACTCAACACACAGCCATTAATGTCTAAATAGCTGGCAACATAAGTGAGTACACCCCACAGTGAACATGTCCAAATTGTGCCCAAAGTGTCAATATTTTGTGTGACCACCATTATTATCCAGCACTGCCTTAACCCTCCTGGGCATGGAATTCACCAGAGCTGCACAGGTTGCTACTGGAATCCTCTTCCACTCCTCCATGATGACATCACGGAGCTGGTGGATGTTAGACACCTTGAACTCCTCCACCTTCCACTTAAGGATGCGCCACAGGTGCTCAATTGGGTTTAGTCCATCACCTTTACCTTCAGCTTCCTCAGCAAGGCAGTTGTCATCTTGGAGGTTGTGTTTGGGGTCGTTATCCTGTTGGAAAACTGCCATGAGGCCCAGTTTTCGAAGGGAGGGGATCATGCTCTGTTTCAGAATGTCACAGTACATGTTGGAATTCATGTTTCCCTCAATGAACCGCAGCTCCCCAGTGCCAGCAACACTCATGCAGCCCAAGACCATGATGCTACCACCACCATGCTTGACTGTAGGCAAGATACAGTTGTCTTGGTACTTCTCACCAGGGCGCCGCCACACATGCTGGACACCATCTGAGCCAAACAAGTTTATCTTGGTCTCGTCAGACCACAGGGCATTCCAGTAATCCATGTTCTTGGACTGCTTGTCTTCAGCAAACTGTTTGCGGGCTTTCTTGTGCGTCAGCTTCCTTCTGGGATGACGACCATGCAGACCGAGTTGATGCAGTGTGCGGCGTATGGTCTGAGCACTGACAGGCTGACCTCCCACGTCTTCAACCTCTGCAGCAATGCTGGTAGCACTCATGTGTCTATTTTTTAAAGCCAACCTCTGGATATGACGCCGAACACGTGGACTCAACTTCTTTGGTCGACCCTGGCGAAGCCTGTTCCGAGTGGAACCTGTCCTGGAAAACCGCTGTATGACCTTGGCCACCATGCTGTAGCTCAGTTTCAGGGTGTTAGCAATCTTCTTATAGCCCAGGCCATCTTTGTGGAGAGCAACAATTCTATTTCTCACATCCTCAGAGAGTTCTTTGCCATGAGGTGCCATGTTGAATATCCAGTGGCCAGTATGAGAAACTTGTACCCAAAACACCAAATTTAACAGCCCTGCTCCCCATTTACACCTGGGACCTTGACACATGACACCAGGGAGGGACAACGACACATTTGGGCACAATTTGGACATGTTCACTGTGGGGTGTACTCACTTATGTTGCCAGCTATTTAGACATTAATGGCTGTGTGTTGAGTTATTTTCAGAAGACAGTAAATCTACACTGCTATACAAGCTGTACACTGACTACTCTAAGTTATATCCAAGTTTCATGTCTATAGTGTTGTCCCATGAAAAGATATAATGAAATATTTGCAGAAATGTGAGGGGTGTACTCACTTTTGTGATACACTGTATATTGATATATATATAACATATATATTGATATATATTATATATAAATAGCCTAGTAGTTGTATCAACATCTGCATGTAATCAATAACTGACTGTCAAATCAGATGTCTGTTTGTTTATTAGGATTTTAACGTCGTGTTTTACACTTTGGTTACATCATGACAGGAACGGTAGTTACTCATTACACAAGGTTCATCAGGTCACAAGTTTATATCGAATACAGTCATGGACAATTTAGTGTCTCCAATTCACCTCACTTGCACGTCTTTGTACTGTGGGAGGAAACCGGAGCTCCCGAAGTAAACCCACGCGAACACGGGGAGAACATACAAACTCCACACAGAAAGGACCCGGACCGCCCCACCTTATCAAACCTTTCTCTTATCAAATTAAGAGAAAATAAAAATTAATTGTGCTCCAGTGGGAAGTAAGAACAGAAATGAGTCTCTCCATCACGGATTAAATGCTGTATTGTTGCTGTACACGTTTCTTTTTTGGAGAGCGCTATTTGTCTCCTGTCTCACTCGTCTTTTTCTTAA
This sequence comes from Trichomycterus rosablanca, assembly GCF_030014385.1. Classification (NCBI taxonomy): domain Eukaryota; kingdom Metazoa; phylum Chordata; class Actinopteri; order Siluriformes; family Trichomycteridae; genus Trichomycterus; species Trichomycterus rosablanca. The sequence continues at coordinate 30,449,595 of NC_086002.1, forward strand.
CTTTCTCCTGCACAGTCGTCTGTATCTCTCCCTTCGTTTTTTTCTACGTTCGCTATCTTTCTTTTTCTTTCCACCGTCTTTCCACATGTAACTCGCCTCTAACTCTCTCATCTGTCTGCACTGTAGAGTCGCAGTGTTTACCGGCTGGAATGCACAGACTTGATTGGCTGAGTGGTGTCACGTGATTGGTCTGTGCGTTTTCTCATCCGCTAAACCGCTACCGTAAAGACTACAAAAGCTGCGCCGGTTAAAATAGAAGCGCTCCGTCAGGTTTCAAATAATAACTTTCTGTTTTGGCTGTAGCTCCGGGTCCGTATGGGACAACTTCTGGGTCCGGATCCGGACCGCGGTCCGCCTGTTAGTGACCTCTGTTCTAAACCATCTACTCCTGGTGCTATCAATATTCTAATACTTTCAGGTTTAAGTGCTGCGCCCGGCACCATTAATAGTGCATGATGTACTTATCTCCCGCCTTTCAGCTATTAGCATTGCTAATAATCTCTAATAGGTTTCACTTTGTTGCTCTCGGTGAGCAGCATTCGGTGAGCTATTAGCACTGCAACACAAGGTGTTCCCCAGAGATCGGTCCTTGATCCGCTACTCTTCTGTCTACATGTTATCCTTCGGTCGGATTGTCCGCCACCCTGGACACTATGAAAAGGATGATTATGTTCAGAGCTACTGTATGTCAGCACCAAATTTACCGGCAACCTAACCCCCCCACCCCCGCCCCACCTTTATAGCTTGTATTCTTGTAATCAAGACCCCAGACAGTCAATGAAACGCAGCTTTCTGAAACTAAGCACTGATAAAATGAAACGTTCCTCAATGGCGCCAAGTCTGCAATTGTACACTTGACTTGGACGGTCAACCCTAGTCTATAACAGGTGTACTTTTTGATCCTGGGCTTTCTTCCCAACCTCAAAGAGGTCAAAACGTTTGTTTAATCACTGAAATATTGCTCGTCTTTGCCCCATGTTGTCCATAAAAATACCGAAACTCATGGTTCATGCTGTTTTATCATCCAGGTTGGACTACTTGAACTCGTTTTTTATTGGTGACCCAAGGAGCCCAGTTTAAACTCCTCCTGCTGGTATACAAATCTCTAGTTGGTCCAGGACCAGCATATTTAGGTGAACTCCTTCACCCGTATTAGCCCTGCCTGAATCAGGTTCATCAACTCGTTTCTTATTGGTGTCCCAAGAAATACCGAATATATATTTCACATATTTCACATTAGAAAAATCACAAGGCACACAACCAAAAAAAAAGTACCAGAGTACCAAATTGGATAATCTTCCACGGCACACCTGATGATTTTTCACGGCACACTTACGTGCCGCGGCACAGTGGTTGGGAAACACTGCTATAGAAGTCTAGCAAGTCTCTAGATGATCTAGGAGCAGCATATTTAGGTGAACTCCTGAACCCTTACTAGCCCCTCCCGAACACCCTGGTCCTTTAACGCAGGGCGTTTACCTGACCCAATATTTAAAATGGTTACTGTTGGCCCCCAAACTATGGTTATGCAGTGACACAGGGTGGCTGAACTTGCTTGAAAGGCTAGGCACTTGGGTGAGACACCACTGATTGGTCAATACCCTTTGATCATAGGGAAAGGAAGATATCCCATTCCACACTGGTGCACTTATAGACCATGATTGTCAGAATGTATGTTTTTTTACTTAGCACACCACCACTGATATCAGCAAAACAGTTTTATATCAGTTTTATTATGTTTTTCTTTGATAAGAGACATGTGTACAGATGTTTATGGACAGAGTTGGTAAGTCTGGGTAATGGTATGGAACCTGAGCTTGAATACAGGGTTCCTTTAATAGTAGGTCTCCTTTTCCACCCAGCCTAAGAAAGGAAACAAAAAGGTCTTATTATTTGTCATGAAACACAAGCAAACTCAACATAAGTACAGAGTGCCTACTTAGCTACTTAACTATCCTGCTAACCAAATTGTATTGACAACTGGGTCCATTTTTACGAGCCACGCCCAGGTATGAGTACTTCCAGACTTCAATAGAACCTGTCTGGCAATATGAAGCAAGCTAGAAGGTCTCCTAGAAGCAGCACAAGATGCCCTGTCCAACAGATGATTCTTCCAAGATTCCTCCAAGGACTGGTGGCCTACCAAAATTTCACCAAGAATGCATCAAGCTCCTCCAGGAGGTCACAAAAGAGCCTTACTTGCCTCAGTAATGGTCAACGTACAGGAATCCACAATAAAAAAGACACGGGGTAAATTGGCATCTATGGGAGAGCTGGAATGAGCAAACTAGCACTGACCAAAAGGAACACAAAGACTCAACCTGAGTTTTCCAAGACTTTTGGGATAGTATTCTTTGGACCGATCAGTCAAAGGTGGAACTTTTTGGAAGGTTTGGGTCCTGTTACATCTGACGTAAAGCTAACACCTCGTTCCGCCATAAGAACATGGTTGTAGCAGTGTGAGGACCTGATGGGACCACGAATTCTGAAGGAGAACGTCCGCTCATCATTTTATGGCCTAAAGCTCAAGCGAATTTGGGTCACAAATCCGATTGTAGGGGTCACTGTCAAGAGTGGCACAACCATCTATTCGGTTTAGGGCAGCAGTTATCTTTTGCCAGGGGCACATCTGGAATAGGTGCTGTTCGCCGCCTTCAGATTTCTTCAATCTTTAAATATTTGCCCAATATTTGCTTCCACTTATTTATCAACCTACCTCCTGGATTCCGCCTAAGAAGGTATCTTCTCGCCTCATCGTAGAAAAAGATGAGAAGGGAATACGGGATGGCACATAACCACCACCATGATCTGTAAACGATAAAAAGACGTCAATTTAATAACAATACTTTTACACAATGCTTTACAGATCACATACGAGCCAAACCTCGAGGGGTCTGAATACTTTCTGAATCAACTATGTATTGTTAGAAATGATCAACTCACTTAAGTGGGTACATTCTTAGTGCAACATCCATTCCTGGACAGTAGGATAAGAAGGCTGCCAGCGCGGTCTCCTCAAAAATGCCAAAGATGAGGACTTTGTTCTTCCTACAACGGAATAAACGTCGATATGTTAATATTTACTCTATGTCATGTATATATATATATACAATATATATACAGTATATATATATATATATATACAGTATATATATATATAGCATTTAGATGTAGTTATTAAGTTCTTTGGTTACGCACTTCATGCCCTGATGGACGATCGAGTTGACCCTGGTCTTGCAGATGATCAAGTCGGACACCTGCACGATCACGATGCTGACAAAGAACGCAGTGTGGCAGGTGTATTCCAGAATTTTCCTGGATTCGTAGGTCTAAAACAAAGGAAAAACACCATCAGATGAATTAATAAATCCTGCGAAGATCACACCAGGAGCACAACGCTTCTAGAACCCTCTCTAAAGCCATGGTTCATATTCCAATAATATTTCAATAATAAAAACCCTGAACAAAAGGTCGTTATTTAAATGAAATATTTTCCCCGCCCTCAGTGTGCATGTGTCAAGTATGTGTATTGCAACTTTTAAAGATGTGAATAAATAAAATAAACAAATTAAATAATAATAAATAAAATAAATAAATTCAATATATAAATAATGAATAAAATAAATTAATTAAATAAACAATTAATTAATAATTAATTAATTAAATACATACATAAATTAAATTAATACATTAAATATTAAATAAATAAATAAAATTAATGAATTAATTGTGGAAGAAATATTTTACCCGCCCTCAGTGTCAAGTATGTGTATGTGAGCCTTCAACTTGCAACTCTTAAAGATGTGAATAAATTAAATAAATAAATGTAATTAATTAATTAAACAAATAATTAAATAAATAAATACATTAAATAAATAAATTAGATAATAAATAAATTACAAATAAATTAATTAAGTATTAATTAAGCATTTTATTACATACAAATAGCTGTAGGACTTGATACATAGACTGGCTCGCTTGTTGGTGGCTCATGAGCTGGATGCTTAGGCTAACTTTGTAGGACATGCGAAAGCACTCATTTTTTAGTACGTTGATCTTATTTAATTCACGACCAAACTTTAATCTCTTTACTATTTAATCTCTTAAATGTGTTCTTTTTAAGGTGGAGTTTTTAAGGTGGAACTCTGGTTATGAACTGTCACTAATTAGTTCTGCTCTGATCTTACAGCCATGTTTGCTACGTTAAACAAAACAGGAACACTTGTTAAAGTGTATAAAACGTGATGTTTTATATCATAATTAAATGCTATTAGCTTGGTGGTTAACGCTTAAGAATTGTCTAATGATGGTTGCTTATCTGTTCAAACAAATTTGCAAAATTTGACGACAATTTGTTATTGGAAGGGTTCCCAAGTTAATTTAAGTATTTTAGTAATATATACCCATTGCTGGCCGTAGTTGTCCACCAGGTCATTGATATTCTTGTCGTCCCAAGGGATGCGGAGCCCTAACAGAGATAACGGCATGAATCCGTTCTCTGCCAGGACCACGAAGTAGGAAAAGAAACCCGCCGCGGCTTGCATCATTCCTATCAAACGAATAAATACGGTGTGTAAACGTAATCTTATATACAGTTTTAGAAAAGGCGTCCTTTGTGTAGGCTCTACGCTCTTACCGATCTGACCGTACGCCATGCTGATGAGTCTTTCATTGACTAGTTTATCCGTTTGGGCGTTTCTCGGTTGCCTCTTCATGATGTCGCTTTCGGCAGCCTCGTAAGCCAGAGAAATAGCAGGAACCTGGGAAAAACAACAAGCCGGGGTCATTGATACGTCTGTCATACGATCACCTAAAAACGGTCCACCAGAACCCTCACGAATTCTTACCATGTCAGTTCCAAGATCGATGCACAGGATAGTCACGGTGCCCAGAGCGAGGGGGATGCCGGCGATCACGAAGAGAAGGAAGGGCGACATCTCTGGGATTTTGCTGGTCAGCGTGTACGCGATGGATTTCTTCAAGTTGTCGAAGATCAGGCGACCTGATGACCAAGCAGACAAGATGTTTTTCAAGCTACAAGCTTTTCGGAATAGACAAGGAGTGGCATACTTTGAAGTTCGGTGACTCTTCCTACCTTCTTCCACTCCGGTCACGATAGATGCGAAGTTGTCGTCCAGGAGGATCATGTCGGCGGCCTGCTTGGAGACATCGGACCCGGCGATACCCATGGCTACCCCGATGTCGGCTTTCTTCAGGGCGGGAGAGTCGTTCACACCGTCGCCCGTCACGGCCACGATGGCTCCCTGTCAATTCACGTTAAATATGGATCCCGAGTTGTCATGTTTACTTTTGTTAAGTTATACATACAGTAGTTACAGAAAGTAGCTTGAAGGTCGTACCTGTCGCTGAAAACCTTCCACGATGATGAGCTTTTGCTGGGGTGAAGTTCTGGCGAACACAATCTCCGTGTGATTTTTCAGGATTTCGTCCAGCTGCTCCTGGCTCATGTCCTTCAACTCTCCGCCGTGAACGACGCAAGCCTTGGCCTCTCTGGGGTTCACCTGTTCCACCGGGATGTTCAGGCGAGCGGCGATGTCTTCCACAGTCTCAGTGCCCTCAGAGATGATGCCCACACCTTTAGCGATGGCTTTGGCCGTGATCGGGTGATCTCCGGTGACCATGATGACCTTGATTCCGGCGCTCCTGCACTTCGCGACGGCGTCTGGCACGGCGGCGCGGGGAGGATCGATCATGGACATGAGGCCGACGAAGCACAGGTTCTCGGTGGGGAAGTTGACATTCTCGGTGTCAAATGCAAATCCTTCTGGGAAGTGGTCATCAGGGAGACTGAAATGGCAGAAACCTGTAAAAAAGCCACAGCATTACTCAAGGATTCCAGTCAAGACTTTCGGTAGTCGATCGTAAACCCGTACTTTCCTGATGCAACTCTCGTATTTTTATCCTTGCATGGGATTGGCACTGGCAAGGCTCCCAATGGCTAGGCTGCCAATGGTTTCAGCCAACCCCTCCCCCTCAGACGATAGCCAATCATGTCCGACACTTGGGCAACCATGCAGCGCTGAGCCCCAGATTCCTGAATCTAAGGGGTAGTGAGCTTTCACCACTGCGCCACTTAAGTAGGCCTGCATGCTGTTTAGCACAACAAGGAGGCTGTGTTTCAATCTGCACACTAACCTCAATAAAGGGTGCTTAGAACAACCCCTCCACCCCTGTATCTTGCTGGTGGCTCTCACAGGACCCCTACAGAACCTTACCTAAAACTCTTTCTCCAAGCCCGCCCAGTTTCATGTAGGCGTTCTGGAAGGCGTCCTTCATTTCCTCGTCCAAGGCTTGCTCCTTTCCTTGAATCAAGATGGTCGAGCATCTATCCAGAATCCTCTCGGGTGCCCCCTTCATCAAGAGCAAGTGCTTGCTTTCCGAAGAGTTCGGGTTTCTGTGGACCGAGAGCTACCGAAACGAGAAGCATCATCAGTCATTAGGACGAATTTGACCATATGAATAGTGCCCGTGTGATTGTTTTTAACAGGTACCTGGTATTTGTTGGTGGAGTTGAAGGGGATTTCTGCCACTTTGGGGTATTTGTCCCTCATGTCCTTTACCGAACCGCAGCAGAGTTCGATACACTTGAGCAAAGCCGACTCCGAGGCGTCTCCCGCGGTGTTTCTCTGCGAAGCGGAAGTCACGTTTGTTAATAAAATAATACTTGTAGGTTGTAGCCTAGTGGTTAAGGTACCAAACTAGTCACCAGAAGATCACTGGTTCAAGCCCTATCTTTGCCACCTTTGTGCCCTTGAGCAAGACCCTTAACCCTCACTTGCTTGTATTAGTCACAACTGTAACTCCCTTTGGATGAAGGCCTCTGCTAAATGCTATCAATTCATTTTCTAAGCTAATTCTAACACTCTTGTTGTGTGTTCATTGTCCTATAGCGCCAATCTTATCAAGAACAATTCTTATACACCACTTGTGTACCTACTTTGATCACTCCCTGTACTATTGGCGAATTTGGCGGGTTTTCTGATTATCAAACCTTATCATACTCATGGCTCATGCCAGCCCACCAGTGCTGAGATGTAAGGGGCGGGGACAGGACAATCGCTGAACAGGGTTTCCTTGGGGTTTCCTCATAACCGCTGGCTGATCGATGGCGCCTACACAACGACACCTGGGGTAACCGTATCTGCCTTGTGCAGCAGTAGAGGTGAATTATGATTGAGTAATTGGTCAGTTAGTGAATTTGAAAAACTAGTAACCAGAAGATCACCGGTTCAAGTCCTATGTTTGCCACCTTTGTTCCCTTGAGCAAGACCCTTATTCCTCAATTGATTGTCCCCTTGGATAAAGGTGCCTGCTAAATGCTATCAATTATCAATGCTATCAGTTAGTGAATTTGAATACGCAGGTATACCTTTAGGATGGGAACGTGGCCCTGTTCTGCGAGGAAGACGGCGCGGTTGCAAACGCCGGCCACACGAGCAAGGCTGGCCCAAGTAGGGGAGCTCTTGTCGAAAGAGGTTCCGCTCTGGTCCTCCGAGGTATCGGCTTCGTGGATCTGGTTGTCAAACCACATGTGAGCCACGGTCATCCGGTTCTGGGTCAGGGTCCCGGTCTTGTCCGAGCAGATGGTGGAGGTCGACCCGAGCGTCTCGACGGCTTCCAGATTCTTCACCAGGCAGTTCTTCTTGGCCATACGCTTGGCAGTCAGAGTCAGGCATACCTACAAGAAGCGTAGTGTCGCAGGTATATATATATATATATATATATATATACAGTGTATCACAAAAGTGAGTACACCCCTCACATTTCTGCAAATATTTCATTATATCTTTTCATGGGACGACACTATAGACATGAAACTTGGATATAACTTAGAGTAGTCAGTGTACAGCTTGTATAGCAGTGTAGATTTACTGTCTTCTGAAAATAACTCAACACACAGCCATTAATGTCTAAATAGCTGGCAACATAAGTGAGTACACCCCACAGTGAACATGTCCAAATTGTGCCCAAATGTGTCGTTGTCCCTCCCTGGTGTCATGTGTCAAGGTCCCAGGTGTAAATGGGGAGCAGGGCTGTTAAATTTGGTGTTTTGGGTACAATTCTCTCATACTGGCCACTGGATATTCAACATGGCACCTCATGGCAAAGAACTCTCTGAGGATGTGAGAAATAGAATTGTTGCTCTCCACAAAGATGGCCTGGGCTATAAGAAGATTGCTAACACCCTGAAACTGAGCTACAGCATGGTGGCCAAGGTCATACAGCGGTTTTCCAGGACAGGTTCCACTCGGAACAGGCTTCGCCAGGGTCGACCAAAGAAGTTGAGTCCACGTGTTCGGCGTCATATCCAGAGGTTGGCTTTAAAAAATAGACACATGAGTGCTGCCAGCATTGCTGCAGAGGTTGAAGACGTGGGAGGTCAGCCTGTCAGTGCTCAGACCATACGCCGCACACTGCATCAACTCGGTCTGCATGGTCGTCATCCCAGAAGGAAGCTGACGCACAAGGGCATTGAGGGAAACATGAATTCCAACATGTACTGTGACATTCTGAAACAGAGCATGATCCCCTCCCTTCGAAAACTGGGCCTCATGGCAGTTTTCCAACAGGATAACGACCCCAAACACAACCTCCAAGATGACAACTGCCTTGCTGAGGAAGCTGAAGGTAAAGGTGATGGACTAAACCCAATTGAGCACCTGTGGCGCATCCTCAAGTGGAAGGTGGAGGAGTTCAAGGTGTCTAACATCCACCAGCTCCGTGATGTCATCATGGAGGAGTGGAAGAGGATTCCAGTAGCAACCTGTGCAGCTCTGGTGAATTCCATGCCCAGGAGGGTTAAGGCAGTGCTGGATAATAATGGTGGTCACACAAAATATTGACACTTTGGGCACAATTTGGACATGTTCACTGTGGGGTGTACTCACTTATGTTGCCAGCCATTTAGACATTAATGGCTGTGTGTTGAGTTATTTTCAGAAGACAGTAAATCTACACTGCTATACAAGTTGTACACTGACTACTCTAAGTTATATCCAAGTTTTATTTCTATAGTGTTGTCCCATGAAAAGATATAATAAAATATTTGCAGAAATGTGAGGGGTGTACTCACTTTTGTGATACATATGCAAAACTTTTTATTCTGATTCTATCGCATTTCAGTAGAATGGCGAGAGACCTACTGTGACAGTAGCGAGGAGACCCTCGGGAACGTTGGCGACGATGATTCCGATGAGGAAGATCACAGCCTCCAGCCAGCCGTACCCCAGGATGAGAGACAGGGTGCAAAAGGAGACGCCAAGGAAGATGGCCACGGCGGTTATGATGTGGATGAAGTGCTCGATCTCGATGGCAATCGGGGTCATCCCCGTCTCCAGGCTTGAGGCAAGGGTGGCAATTCGGCCCATCACCGTGTTATCTCCGGTATTGATCACGATTCCAGTTGCAGAACCTAAAACAAGACAGACAGTACCTAGGGTCAGGATGCGTTTGAAGGCTATCCTATAGACACCAGGCTGCCAGGCAAGTCGCGAGTCCATCGTAAGACACACAGGCGATGTTTTCTACCTACCTTCGACGCAATTCGTGGAGAAGAAGACAATGTTTTTCGTCTCTAGTGGATTTTCATGGGTGAATTCGGGAATCCTGGGCTGGGGTTCCGATTCTCCAGTAAGGGAAGAGTTGTCCACCTAGAAGGAGAATGTTCATTTGTTTAGAAATTAAGGTACACTATATTGCCAAAAGTATTCGCTCGTCTGCCTTCACACGCACATGAACTTGAGTGACTCCCATTCTTAATCCATAGGGTTTAATATGATGTCGGCCCACCCTTTGCAGCTATAACAGCTTCAACTCTTCTGGGAAGGCTTTCCACAAGGTCTAGGAGTGGGTCTTCCAGAAGTGCATTCGTGAGGTCAGACACTGATGTTGGACGAGAAGGCCTGACTCGCAGTCTCCGCTCTAATTCATCCCAAAGGTGTTCTATCGGGCTGAGGTCATGTTGGAACAGGAAGGGGCCATCCCCAAACTGTTCCCACAAAGCTGGGAGCATAAAATTGTCCAAAATGTCTTGGTATGCTGAAGCATTAAGAGTTCCTTTCACTGGAACTAAGGGGCCGAGCCCAACTCCTGAGAAACACCCCCACACCATAATTCCCCCTCTACCACACTTTACACTCAGCACGATGCAGTCAGACAGGTACCGTTGTCCTGGCAACCACCAAACCCAGATGGAGAAGCGTGATCTGGACCGTCACTCCAGAGAACACGTCTCCACTGCTCTAGAGTCCAGTGACAGCGTGCTTTACTCCACTGCATCCGACGCTGGGTGATGTAAGGCTTGGATGCAGCTCCTCGGCCATGGAGACCCATTCCATGAAGCTCTACACACAGTTCTTGAGCTGATCTGAAGGCCACATGAAGTTTGGAGGTCTGTAGCGATCGACTCTTCAGAAAGTCTACATTCCTCAGCATTATTTTACGTGGCTACCACCTCGTTCCCAATCGCTTCCACTTTGTTATAATAGAACTGACAGTCGACTGTGGAATATTTAGTAGCGAGGAAATTTCACGACTGGACTTGTTGCACAGGTGGCATCCTAGCAATATAAATCAACTAATGTTTGTAGAAGCAGTCTGCACGCCTAGGTGCTCGGTTTTATACACCTGTGGCCACGGACGTTATCGGAACGCCTGAATTCGCCGCTCGTATTACCTTGCACCCGTGGGCCGAGATGATTCGCAGATCGGCCGGGATCCGGTCGCCGCCTTTGATCTCCACCAAGTCCCCGACGACCACCTCCTCAGCTTTGATGTCCTTCTTCTCGCCGTCGCGGATGACCAGCGCTTGCTGCATAGCCAGAATATAATTAAACCCTACGAACAAGCTGGCGTAAATTTAAAATTAAAAATGACTTTTATTTATACTTGTGGGACGAGGTTCTTGAAGGAGTCCATGATCTTCGAGCTCTTGGCTTCTTGGTAGTACGAAAAGCCTCCGGTGATCAAGACCACGGCAGCAAGGACGATACCCAGGTACAGCTAATGGAAAAAGGAAATAACAATATATACAATTATACACCGATCAGGCATAACATTATGACCACCTTCCTGATATTGTGGGGAATTTGGAGACCAAGTCGACACCTCAAACTCGTCTTGTGCTCCTCAAACCGTTCCAGCATCATCCACATGGATGGCAGGACCCAAGGTTTCCCAGCAGAACTTCACCCAAAACCCATAATGTTATGCCTGCTCGGAGTATATTTATACAATACAGTTTTTAAAAAAGCGTCTTACGTTATCGTTGGTGGGTTCGCTTTCCGTCGTCATCTGTACCGTGTACGCCAGGAAGCAAAGGAAAGATCCGATCCACAGCAGCGTGCAGAAGCCGCCGAAGAGCTGCTTGCAGAACTTAATCCATTCTGGGGTGGTGGGAGGGGGAGTCAGGGCGTTGGGTCCGTCCCGTTCGAGGATCTCCTTGGCGCGGTAACTGGTCAAACCCTTTGCGGAGAGAAACAGAATAAATAATTCGACTTTTTAATCGTCGAATAATTGATACTTATTGATGCTTATAGTGCTGTTTTTGTTCAGCCTACCCTGCTAAGATTGGTTGTATACTTCTGTTGAAGCTCTTCCAGGGTCAATTGGTGATCGTTCTGCAAGAAACCGCCAGAGTAAGTCTAACTTAAAACTCTAAACCTACAAGAAAAAGAAGCAAATACTGTGGATACGGTCTTACAAGATCCAGTTCTTTCTTCAGGTCTTCTGTCTTTTTTTTGCCTTTCTTGTCCCCATCTTCTGTAGCGGCTGCTTTCTTATATTTGTCATTTCCCTTCTGTAAAGCAAAAATATTAAATATTTTACACATAAGCTGGATTTTATACGCGTTATATACATAAGCGTGATAGGTAACAACTCACCCCCTGCCCCATTTTACCAGTGTTTTATCAAACAACCTTGATAAAACGATCTCCCTGGTTTTAAGTCCTCCTGCCGGTGCGCTACAGACGTACAGATAACGCCGTATCCTCAGTCAAAAGTCTGGACGTTTATATAGAATCCCTCCTCACCTTGTCGTCGGGGTGTGGTTTGGGTACAGCCGGACCCTGAACGGCGACCAATCGGCAGCAGGAACGATCCGTCCCTAAACATTACAGATGTTTGTGGAAAAGTCGCCGCCTTATTGTCGCCCCCATCGGAGCCAGCAGTGTCTCGCTCGTGGGTATATACAGGACAAATACCCAGGAGTACCTGGAATGGAGCGCGTTCCGAGAAATACGTAAACATGTAAACAACCTTTTCCTGTCCTGTTTGTACTATAAATGCGTCCCTAATCCTAATACAGTGGCGTAAATTGGTATCAGCCTGGCAGCCTGGTAGGTTCGCCTATCTGGCACTTTCGTTAATTATATTATGAGCCACGATTGCGTTAGAAAACCGAGCACTTTATTAGGAACACCCATCTGGAACATACAGTACAGTACAGTCCTTAAGCATTGTATGAGCTACACCTACAGGTGAATACAGATGATATTTCTGGGTATACGATTACTGACTGTTAGCGATCTGTCGCTCCGTATGCTTTGTCAGCCCCTCCCCCTTCATAAATTGATATATTTATTTTTTCCATTTTATTTACACAGCGGTTTGAAGACCCCACCCGCACAGTCCAGTCATCCCGCCCTAGCAAGACCATGCCGTATGCCGATCCCCCTACTGTCCAGATATTATGAGTGCTGGAACATTCTCAGCGGTGTAGCAGGTGCAGCAGCGTTATTGTTTAAACGCACCCTGGCTGAACTAGATCGATTTCTGATCACACGACGCCGTCGCCTTTATATTCTGTGGACAGAAGTACCCGCTGTAGTATCCTGTAGTACCCGCTGCCTTAAAAAGCATTAACACTTGCACCAGACAGGTGTACCTAATAAAGTGCTCGGTGGGTGTAGCCAAATACAAAAACATCCGCAGCCCACAACGGAGAAAGAGGATAGAAACGGGGTAGCGCAGAATTAAGAACCGGTTTCAGACCGGCTGTGACAACCAAGTTCTCGTAAAGAAAGGAAAGAGACAAAACATGAGTACACCCAAACTATCTACTGGCACAGTGCCCTGGTGGAGACTAGCTGGCGTACTCTTTGGATCTAGTTAGCTCACTTGGTTTTTACCAGCGGTCTGGGTTGTCTGGAGTTAGTTTTGTTATTTATGCCAAGGCACTCGTCCTTGATTCTCTAGAGTGCAGTAAACCCACCACCACTGGTGCCCAGAATCAGCTCGGTGTTGAATCTACCTGCTTGCCAGTCCTCACCACTGATCCTTACCTTAGATAGGAAGGCCAACTAAAAATCGGTGTTCCAATTTGTCCCAAAGGTCTTCATCGGGGTTAAGTTCAGGGCTCTGAGAGAGCCTTTGGTGTCCCTTCTTACCAAACTTTACACCAGGCATAACATTATGAGCACTGACAGGTGACGTAAAGAACACTGATGAAGAACTCTTCATCACGGCACATGTTAGTGGGGGGGATGTATCAGGCAGCGAGTGAACATTTTATCCTCAAAGTTGATGTTAGAAGCAGGATTTGGGCGAGTTTGACGAGGGCCAGATTGTGATGGCTAGACGACCGGGTCAGAGCATCTCCAAACCTGCAGCTCTTGTGGGGTGTTCCCGGTCTGCAGTGGTCCAAGGAAGGAAAAGTGGTAAACCGGCAACAGGGTCATGGGCGGCCAGGGCTCGTTGATGCACGTGGGGAGCGAAGGAACATTAAAACCACCTCCTTGTTTCTGCACTCACTGTCCATTTGATCAGCTCCACTTACCATATAGAAGCACTTTGTAGTTCTACAATTACTGACTGTAGTTCATCTGTTTCTCGGCATGCTTTGTTACCCCCCTTTCGTGCTGTTCTTCAATGGTCAGGACCCCCACAGGACCAATTCAGAGCAGGTATTATTTAGGTGATGGATCATTTTCAGCACTGCACTGACACTGACATGGTGGTGGTGTGTTAGTGTGTGTTGTGCTGGTATAAGTGGATCAGAGTTTTTAAACACCTGACTGTCACTGCTGGACTGAGAATAGTCCACCAACCAAAAACATCCAGCCAACAGCGCCCCGTGGGCAGTGTCCTGTGACCACTAATAAAGGTCTAGAAGATGACCGACTCAAACACCAGCAATAGATGAGATGAGCGATCGTCTCTGACTTTACATCTACAAGGTGGACCGACTAGGTAGGAGTGTCTAATAGAGTGGACAGTGAGTGGACACACTCATACCAGCACAACACACACTAACACACCACCACCATGTCAGTGTCACTGCAGTGCTGAGAATGATCCACCACCTAAATAATAACCTGACCATTGAAGAACAGCATGAATGCATGTAGAGAAACAGATGGACTACAGTCAGTAATTGTAGAAGTACAAAGTGCTTCTATATGGTAAGTGGAGCTGGACAGTGAGTGTGGTTTTGATGTTATGGCTGATAGAATTATATACTTCCAATTTTAGGCAACAGAGGGAGGGATCTTCCTTGTTCCAGCAGAACCGTACCCCCTGGGTACAAAACAAACCCTTCATTTTTGGCATGCAGGGACTCAAGTGGCTGGCCAACCCAAAATACCTTTAATGTATTTAATTTTCCTTTTTGATGATCTAATATTTGGGACATTATTTCTACCTCTTGAATCGATGTGCTTGTATTAGGAAACAACCGCAGTATACACTACAAACGTCTACCATGAGGGCGAGCTGTTTACAGGAATCTTCCAGGTATTTTGGGCTGAGACTTTGTTTTACCTTAAACCATCCTGGTTTCCACGATGGACGGACACGTTCCTGGAATCCGCTCTGATTATTCTGTAGGTACAACCCCAAATCAGAAAAAGTTGGGACAGTATGTTACAGTTTTTTACATTTAGTTTGACTTTTATTTGATGTCAGACAGGATGAACCTGAGATATTTCATGTTTTATCTGCTCAACTTCATTTCATTTATTAATAAACATCCATTCCTGCATTTCAGACCGGCAACACATTCCAAAAACAGTTGGGACGGGGGCAATTTAGGGCTGGTAATGAGGTGAAAAAACTCAATAATGATGCGATTCCAACAGGTGATTGTATAGGCCATGAGGTTTAATTCTATTCCCATATATGGGGCAATATGTCTGCGCCCTTGTTGTCAACATGAGCAGTGAAGATGAGTCTTATAGGACCAGAAAACCTTCCAAATCGCCTAAACAGGGTTACAAACAATGTTACATGCATCTCACGTCCATAAAGAAAGAAGACGCAAAGGATTTTACTCGCACGTGGTGTGATACATTCAGAAACAGCGTTAAACGCTGGCTTGGATTGAAGGGTGAGAGCCAGAGGATAGCAGAAACATATAAACATTGTATAAAAGTCGAATATGAGGATATTCCAGAAGATGCTGGATTTTACCCCACTTGCTCCAGGCGTTTCATTGACAAAGAGCGCTTGGATGCGGCCGAGAAACACGTCACACTGTGTCCTGAAGCTCGAGATAGGGATGGAGGCGAGTCTGTGCCATCCTGCACTACGTCAACAAGTGATTGAACGAAGAAACTTAGGTCTAGGTCGGGCTTGCCAGTAGCTTGTGCTGGTCCTGTGCTTCCTGCTTTGTGCATTATATGTAAGAAAACGGAGAAGTACATTACTGTTGCAGGTGAAACGCAAGAAGGACCATCTGTCACAGGCAGAAATGTTTTCAGCAGGTAAGAAAAAAAATACACACACGTTTGAACCTATATATATATATATATATATATATATATATATATACAGTGTATCACAAAAGTGAGTACACCCCTCACATTTCTGCAGATATTTAAGTATATCTTTTCATGGGACAACACTGACAAAATGACACTTTGACACAATGAAAAGTAGTCTGTGTGCAGCTTATATAACAGTGTAAATTTATTCTTCCCTCAAAATAACTCAATATACAGCCATTAATGTCTAAACCACCGGCAACAAAAGTGAGTACACCCCTAAGAGACTACACCCCTAAATGTCCAAATTGAGCACTGCTTGTCATTTTCCCTCCAAAATGTCATGTGATTTGTTAGTGTTACTAGGTCTCAGGTGTGCATAGGGAGCATGTGTGTTCAATTTAGTAGTACAGCTCTCACACTCTCTCATACTGGTCACTGAAAGTTCCAACATGGCACCTCATGGCAAAGAACTCTCTGAGGATCTTAAAAGACGAATTGTTGTGCTACATGAAGATGGCCAAGGCTACAAGAAGATTGCCAACACCCTGAAACTGAGCTGCAGCACAGTGGCCAAGATCATCCAGCGTTTTAAAAGAGCAGGGTCCACTCAGAACAGACCTCGCGTTGGTCGTCCAAAGAAGCTGAGTGCACGTGCTCAGCGTCACATCCAACTGCTGTCTTTGAAAGATAGGCGCAGGAGTGCTGTCAGCATTGCTGCAGAGATTGAAAAGGTGGGGGGTCAGCCTGTCAGTGCTCAGACCATACGCCGCACACTACATCAAATTGGTCTGCATGGCTGTCACCCCAGAATGAAGCCTCTTCTGAAGTCTCTACACAAAAAAGCCCACAAACAGTTTGCTGAAGACATGTCAACAAAGGACATGGATTACTGGAACCATGTCCTATGGTCTGATGAGACCAAGATTAATTTATTTGGTTCAGATGGTCTCAAGCATGTGTGGCGGCAATCAGGTGAGGAGTACAAAGATAAGTGTGTCATGCCTACAGTCAAGCATGGTGGTGGGAATGCCATGGTCTGGGGCTGCATGAGTGCAGCAGGTGTTGGGGAGTTACATTTCATTGAGGGACACATGAACTCCAATATGTACTGTGAAATACTGAAGCAGAGCATGATCCCCTCCCTCCGGAAACTGGGTCGCAGGGCAGTGTTCCAGCATGATAATGACCCCAAACACACCTCTAAGACGACCACTGCTTTATTGAAGAGGCTGAGGGTAAAGGTGATGGACTGGCCAAGCATGTCTCCAGACCTAAACCCAATAGAACATCTTTGGGGCATCCTCAAGCGGAAGGTGGAGGAGCGCAAAGTCTCGAATATCCGCCAGCTCCGTGATGTCGTCATGGAGGAGTGGAAAAGCATTCCAGTGGCAACCTGTGAAGCTCTGGTAAACTCCATGCCCAGGAGAGTTAAGGCAGTTCTGGGAAATAATGGTGGCCACACAAAATATTGACACTTCAGGAACTTTCACTAAGGGGTGTACTCACTTTTGTTGCCGGTGGTTTAGACATTAATGGCTGTATATTGAGTTATTTTGAGGGAAGAATAAATTTACACTGTAATATAAGCTGCACACAGACTACTTTTCATTGTGTCAAAGTGTCATTTTGTCAGTGTTGTCCCATGAAAATATATACTTAAATATCTGCAGAAATGTGAGGGGTGTACTCACTTTTGTGATACACTGTATATATATATATGACACTTTGACACAATGAAAAGTAGCCTGTGTGCAGCTTATATAACAGTGTAAATTTATTCTTCCCTCAAAATAACTCAATATACAGCCATTAATGTCTAAACCACCGGCAACAAAAGTGAGTACACCCCTTAGTGAAAGTTCCTGAAGTGTCAATATTTTGTATGGCCACCATTATTTCCCAGAACTGCCTTAACTCTCCTGGGCATGGAGTTTACCAGAGCTTCACAGGTTGCCACTGGAATGCTTTTCCACTCCTCCATGACGACATCACGGAGCTGGCGGATATTCGAGACTTTGCGCTCCTCCACCTTCCGCTTGAGGATGCCCCAAAGATGTTCTATTGGGTTTAGGTCTGGAGACATGCTTGGCCAGTCCATCACCTTTACCCTCAGCCTCTTCAATAAAGCAGTGGTCGTCTTAGAGGTGTGTTTGGGGTCATTATCATGCTGGAACACTGCCCTGCGACCCAGTTTCCGGAGGGAGGGGATCATGCTCTGCTTCAGTATTTCACAGTACATATTGGAGTTCATGTGTCCCTCAATGAAATGTAACTCCCCAACACCTGCTGCACTCATGCAGCCCCAGACCATGGCATTCCCACCACCATGCTTGACTGTAGGCATGACACACTTATCTTTGTACTCCTCACCTGATTGCCGCCACACATGCTTGAGACCATCTGAACCAAACAAATTAATCTTGGTCTCATCAGACCATAGGACATGGTTCCAGTAATCCATGTCCTTTGTTGACATGTCTTCAGCAAACTGTTTGCGGGCTTTCTTGTGTAGAGACTTCAGAAGAGGCTTCCTTCTGGGGTGACAGCCATGCAGACCAATTTGATGTAGTGTGCGCCGTATGGTCTGAGCACTGACAGGCTGACCCCCCACCTTTTCAATCTCTGCAGCAATGCTGACAGCACTCCTGCGCCTATCTTTCAAAGACAGCAGTTGGATGTGACGCTGAGCACGTGCACTCAGCTTCTTTGGACGACCAACGCGAGGTCTGTTCTGAGTGGACCCTGCTCTTTTAAAACGCTGGATGATCTTGGCCACTGTGCTGCAGCTCAGTTTCAGGGTGTGGGCAATCTTCTTGTAGCCTTGGCCATCTTCATGTAGCGCAACAATTCGTCTTTTAAGATCCTCAGAGAGTTCTTTGCCATGAGGTGCCATGTTGGAACTTTCAGTGACCAGTATGAGAGAGTGTGAGAGCTGTACTACTAAATTGAACACACCTGGTCCCTATGCACACCTGAGACCTAGTAACACTAATGAGTCACATGACATTTTGGAGGGAAAATGACAAGCAGTGCTCAATTTGGACATTTAGGGGTGTAGTCTCTTAGGGGTGTACTCACTTTTGTTGCCGGTGGTTTAGACATTAATGGCTGTATATTGAGTTATTTTGAGGGAAGAATAAATTTACACTGTTATATAAGCTGCACACAGACTACTTTTCATTGTGTCAAAGTGTCATTTTGTCAGTGTTGTCCCATGAAAAGATATACTTAAATATCTGCAGAAATGTGAGGGGTGTACTCACTTTTGTGATACACTGTATATATATATATTAGGGCTGTCAAACGATTAAAAATTTTAATCGCGATTAATCTAAGAATTTCATATAGTTAATCGCGATTAATCGCATTTAAAAAAATCTGTGTAAATGTTATAGAAAACAAGGATTTTTAAGTGAAATGTTACAGTTAAAATGGTGAACACATTTTATGCTAAATGTACTGATGTTAAAAACTGCTGGGACAAGAGAAAACTGTTTTATTCACTCACATACTAGGCAGTAATACTATCCAGTGGTTTAATGGACGTTTCTACACGAACTGAGTGTGTTTAGACTAGGGTGGCCAGATTCATAGTAACAAAAAGGAGGACATTACACCCCAAAAAGCCGGACATCATATTAGGAACAGGGGGACATGCTACTGCAACACACAGAATGAATCCAGAACCCATATAACAGAGTTTTTGACCAATTTAAGCAAGAATTATATAACAAATGACTGTTTTACTCACTAAATGTTGTGTCTTTTCATATTTAGGTCCGTTCATCGCTGCCTCAAAAGTTTACTTTTTGGCATTTTCACCGCGTTCCTGATCATGAGAGCTGAGTGATTGACTCAAGTAGCGGTGTTTACAAAACAGAGAGGGCGGGCGAAATTCAACCACCCAATCACAGACTAGCATTTAGAGGGCGGACCTTCTCCGATTGGCCAGTGGTAGCTCTATAAGGAGTCAAATGAGGCTGTTAAACCAATGATATACAAAGCATTTGTTTCGACATGTACCTGAGCCAATGGTAAATAATATTGATCAAAAATGAAACCAGTTCACTCCAAAAGGAGGATTTTGAAGTGTCCGTCCTAGCGTTACGTGAATGGAGGACTGGCAGCGGTGGCAAGTCCGACATTAAAACGTTTGTTCTACCAGTCAAGTCTCAACATGAACTAGAATTTGCGTTAACGGCACTAATTTTTATAATCGCGTTAAATTGAGATTGCGTTAATGCGTTATTATCGCGTTAACTTCGACAGCCCTAATATATATATATATATATATATATATATATATATATATATATATATATATATATATATATATATATATATACTGTATATACTATTAATAAAAAAGTTACATATTGACCATTAATATAGTGTGCTTGATTTCTTTGATATACACACACACATATACGTGTAACGCTGACAGCCTCTGTGTGCTCTTGTGCTCCTGAGGTGCCACGCCCCCCTCTCCATGAGCACACTGTCTCCTGCCACGCCCCGTTCCTGATTGGATCTTCTGGGCTAATTAGCTCCAGCTGCTCCTAATAAAGGGAGGCAGCTTCTCGAAAGACACTGAGAACTATTCTTCTGAACTGGGTTATGGTGTGGAACTCTGTTTTGGTCTCTGTGTTTAGCTTATGTTACTAGCCGTGTACTTAGTTTGTGTTACTAGCCGTGTACTTAGTTTATGTTACTAGCCGTGTGCTTAGTTTATGTTTAGTTAGCTGTGTTTAGTTTTGTTTAGCCCTGCTTTGTTGGTCTTGTCTTTTGTTATTAATAAATATCCTTTGTTAGTTTTTACATCTCTGCGTTTGTGTCCACCCCTATTGTCTTGTCCCTAGACCCCCTCGTTACAATACGTATATATATATCAGTGGCGATTTCTCTAAGACTGCAAGGGAAGCTCAGCTTCCCCTAAAATGTCAAAAATTAAATGGTCAAATATGTACAGTTGTGTTAACATTTCATTGACTACAAATGCGTTAGAACACGTTCATCTCGAAGACGAGTTCGTTCAGAATCAGCTACTTATCACAAATGGACTGACTCGAACTTCTCATACATTCCCGGAGCGTCGATGCATTTGCCCGCAGAAGCCGAGCGTCTCTTCACTTCAATGGGACTGCATGGAAGGGTTTTTTTCATCGCTTCGAATGGAGCTGTGGGCGGGTCTGGACGCTGAGCTTCTGCAAGATGATTGGAGGATCAGTCGAAAGGCTGAATCCTGTTTTGATTGACAGCTATCACTGGGAGCTTCAGTCCCATCGCGGATTTTGCAAGTGAAGTGGAAAGACAAACTGCAACCCATTTCAGGCCATTTTCTTGAAAAGGAACGGAGGGCAGAATTTATATATAAATAAATTGACAAATTTTATGATGTAGGCCGACAATGAGCTTCCCCTCTTTGAAAGACCAGCAGCCGCCACTGATATATATATATATACAGTGTATCACAAAAGTGAGTACACCCCTCACATTTCTGCAGATATTTAAGTATATATTTTCATGGGACAACACTGACAAAATGACACTTTGACACAATGAAAAGTAGTCTGTGTGCAGCTTATATTACAGTGTAAATTTATTCTTCCCTCAAAATAACTCAATATACAGCCATTAATGTCTAAACCACCGGCAACAAAAGTGAGTACACTCCTTAGTGAAAGTTCCTGAAGTGTCAATATTTTGTGTGGCCACCATTATTTCCCAGAACTGCCTTAACTCTCCTGGGCATGGAGTTTACCAGAGCTTCACAGGTTGCCACTGGAATGCTTTTCCACTCCTCCATGACGACATCACGGAGCTGGCGGATATTCGAGACTTTGCGCTCCTCCACCTTCCGCTTGAGGATGCCCCAAAGATGTTCTATTGGGTTTAGGTCTGGAGACATGCTTGGCCAGTCCATCACCTTTACCCTCAGCCTCTTCAATAAAGCAGTGGTCGTCTTAGAGGTGTGTTTGGGGTCATTATCATGCTGGAACACTGCCCTGCGACCCAGTTTCCGGAGGGAGGGGATCATGCTCTGCTTCAGTATTTCACAGTACATATTGGAGTTCATGTGTCCCTCAATGAAATGTAACTCCCCAACACCTGCTGCACTCATGCAGCCCCAGACCATGGCATTCCCACCACCATGCTTGACTGTAGGCATGACACACTTATCTTTGTACTCCTCACCTGATTGCCGCCACACATGCTTGAGACCATCTGAACCAAATAAATTAATCTTGGTCTCATCAGACCATAGGACATGGTTCCAGTAATCCATGTCCTTTGTTGACATGTCTTCAGCAAACTGTTTGTGGGCTTTTTTGTGTAGAGACTTCAGAAGAGGCTTCATTCTGGGGTGACAGCCATGCAGACCAATTTGATGTAGTGTGCGGCGTATGGTCTGAGCACTGACAGGCTGACCCCCCACCTTTTCAATCTCTGCAGCAATGCTGACAGCACTCCTGCGCCTATCTTTCAAAGACAGCAGTTGGATGTGACGCTGAGCACGTGCACTCAGCTTCTTTGGACGACCAACGCGAGGTCTGTTCTGAGTGGACCCTGCTCTTTTAAAACGCTGGATGATCTTGGCCACTGTGCTGCAGCTCAGTTTCAGGGTGTTGGCAATCTTCTTGTAGCCTTGGCCATCTTCATGTAGCACAACAATTCGTCTTTTAAGATCCTCAGAGAGTTCTTTGCCATGAGGTGCCATGTTGGAACTTTCAGTGACCAGTATGAGAGAGTGTGAGAGCTGTACTACTAAATTGAACACACATGCTCCCTATGCACACCTGAGACCTAGTAACACTAACAAATCACATGACATTTTGGAGGGAAAATGACAAGCAGTGCTCAATTTGGACATTTAGGGGTGTAGTCTCTTAGGGGTGTACTCACTTTTGTTGCCGGTGGTTTAGACATTAATGGCTGTATATTGAGTTATTTTGAGGGAAGAATAAATTTACACTGTTATATAAGCTGCACACAGACTACTTTTCATTGTGTCAAAGTGTCATTTTGTCAGTGTTGTCCCATGAAAAGATATACTTAAATATCTGCAGAAATGTGAGGGGTGTACTCACTTTTGTGATACACTGTATATATATATAGAATATCCAGGATATAGCATCCAGGAGAAGCTGAGTCTGTGATGAGCGAAGGGCCTTGCTCAAGTCCAAAGCTCTACCCACTAGGCTACTGCTGTCCCTAATCAATCAGCCCAAACGTCTTGAGGATGATAGATTAGGGACGTGTCTTGGTTGCTTTTGGTCAAGAGAGACAATTTGCGCATTCTTTGGTGACCTCCTGGACCAGTCGTTGGCGTTGTTTTGGCGTGGCGTGGCGTCCTGGTGTTGTTTTTTGGTCAAGAGATGCCCATTTTCATTCTTAGGTGAGCTGATGGAAGTAAGTTGAGGAAAGTACAAGTCTAAGCCACCAACAGCAAGACCAAACGTATTTGGTCTCAACCAGTCAGAGGATGAAGGACAAAATCAGAGCGATCCTGGACAATCCTTCTGCCAGGCAGTTTGTTTAGTCATTAGAGGTTGAATACTTGAGCTCAGGCAAGCTCAGGTGAGTGTGTGTGTGCAAGCATGCAGTCGGTGGGGACCGAATACTTTTGGTCTTGCAGTTAGTAGCGTCGGACCAGAGTCGCCTCTATTTTCTGAGGGAACTTCAGACCTTTGGCGCGTTCCCGTCCCTCCTGTGGGTTTTCCACCAGTCTGTGGTTGTGGTTGCCAGTTCTCTTTTCTATTGAGCAATGGCATCCCGACCAGTGCTTCCAAGAGACTCAATAAATTATTCAGGAGGCTGGATTCTTTGGAAACTGTTGTTAACTGAAGGACATTTAATGACTTTATAATGATTTTGGACAAAGCCGCCGACCCCCTCCATTCTACAATGAAAGGAACAGAAAGTGTGCCCAGTGACCGGCTAAAAGATTCACGCTGTGCCAAAGAGCGGCACGTGGGGTTGTTTGTTTACCCTCTACAGAGAGCTCAGACCTCTTGTTCCTGGACTGATTAGGATTGTTCTTCTAGAATTTACACCACTTATCCACTAATTGATAACTAACTATTCTAACAATATTTGTATGTATAATAATGTAATAATGTATAAAAATAATAATGTATAATAATAATAATAATAATAATAATGTATAATAATAATGTATATAATAGTAATAATAATAATGTATATAATAATAATAATAATCTATATAATAATAATAATATTGGTGCTTATTATTAATTATTTTACTATAGCAATATTTGTATGTATAATAATGTAATGTATATAATAATAATAACAATAATAACAATAATGTAATAATGTAATAATGTATACAATAATAATAATGTAATAATGTATATAATAATAATATAATTATAATAATGTATATAATAATAATAATAATAATAATAATTGTGCTTATTATTAATTATTTTATTATGACAAACATTTGTATGTATAATAAAGTAATAATGTATATAGTAATAATAATAACAATAATGTAATAATGTATATAATAATTATGTATATAATAATAATAATGTAATAATGTATATAATAATAATGTATATAATAATAATAATAATAATAAAAATGTAAGAATGTATATAATAATAATGTAATAAAGTGTATAATAATAATAATGTATATAACACAAAAAATAATGATAGTGCTTATTATTGATTATTTTATTATAACAATATTTGTAGGCGGCAAAAAAACATTATGTGTCGGAGTCCTGGTAATGATCGACCTCGGGAGTTCGCGAGAGAGAGAGAGAGAGGGAGAGGGAGAGGGAGAGGGAGAGGGAGAGGGAGGGAGAGAGAGAGAGAGAGGGAGAGGGAGAGGGAGAGGGAGGGAGAGAGAGAGAGAGAGAGAGAGAGAGAGAGAGAGAGAGAGAGAGAGAGAGAACGAGAGAACGAGAACAGAGGGTTAGTGCGTTGCTTTCTCCCGGAGAGTTCTCTCCCTCTGCTCTCCATACAGGTCTTTTTATCCTCTCCCCTCTGTGGTGCAGCTGAGCCGTTTATCTGCTGCCAGCCGTGTGTGATCAGCCGGCCCCGCCCTCGGCCTCCATGTTTTGTGGTCCACAACACTGGTGCTGAAGGTTGTTTCGCTTGGGGTTTCAGCTCCTCGGCTAACACTTTGGGGCACTGGCATGGCTCGGCTGTCCTTCGGTGTCGGTTGGCGCGGAGCCTGCCGTCACAGTATATAATAATAATAATAATAATAATAGTGCTTATTATTAATTATTTTATTATAACAATATTTATTATATTATTAATATTTATATATATTTATTATATTATTATTATTATTATTTATTATAACGTATATAATCTGTATAAAGGTGCACAAGTGTCGTTTATTTGTAGATTCGGGCTCGTCTGGGACAATTTAACCGTTTTTGGGACACGGAGGGAGACGTTAGCTGGCGTGCTAGCGGGTTGTGCCACCCTAGCCCGTCAGTTTGAACGGCCTGAGGCTAACTATGTTAGCTTAGTAAGTAAAAACGGTGGTGTCTGCCTGTCTGTCTGTGTGCCTATCTGTCTGTCTGTCTGTCTGTCTGTCTGTCTGTCTGTCTGTCTGTGTGCCTATCTATCAATCTGTCTGTCTGTCTATCTGTCTGTCTGTCTGTGTGCCTATCTATCAATCTGTCTGTCTGTCTGTCTGTCTGTGTGCCTATCTGTCTGTCTGTCTGTCTGTCTGTCTGTCTGTCTGTGTGCCTATCTATCTGTCTGTCTGTCTGTCTGTCTGTGTGCCTATCTATCTGTCTGTCTGTCTGTCTGTGTGCCTATCTATCTATTTATCTGTCTGCCTGTCTGTCTGTCTGTGTGCCTATCTATCTGTCTGTCTGTCTGTCTGTGTGCCTATCTATCTGTCTGTCTGTGTGCCTATCTATCTGTCTGTCTGTCTGTCTGTGTGCCTATCTATCTATCTGTCTGTCTGTCTGTCTGTCTATCTATCTATCTATCTATCTATCTATCTATCTATCTATCTATCTATCTATCTATCATCTGTCTGTCTGTCTGTCTGTCTGTCTGTCTGTCTGTCTGTCTGTCTGTCTATCTATCTATCTGTCTGTCTGTCTGTCTGTCTTTTTATGGCTCGATAATAATAGGTTGTTTGGCAACCTTCGGTAACGAAACACACTCATACAAGCTGAATTAAAATAGAAATATTGAGTTTATTAGTATGTGGACAGTCATTGCAAAGTTTATTTATACACTACATAGGAAAAAAAATCCATATATTTAATTCAGTTGTTAGATGTTTCTGGACATACGAACCCTCCTGGGTTTAGTAGTACGTTTCCTTTTCCACCCAGCCTACAAAAAGAGAAAAAAATAGTTATAAAATTATCGTCAACCTGATCGTGGCTTCGCTATCTAGTACGACCACCGGTGCAGGTTTTCTTACCTCCTGGATTGCGCCGGAGGATGTATCTTCTGGCCTCGTCGTATATGAAGATAATGAACGAGTACGGTAGGGCGCATAACCACCACGACGGCCTGGAAGAGAGAATACTTCAATCAGTATTCGGCCAGTCTTACGTATGGAGAGTCACTTGCCGACCTCCAAGTTCCTCCACTGCTGTGCAGATGCCTCTGGTTGCTAACCAGGGTCCTTACACAGCATTAAAGACTCCTCTTTTTAAAGTGACTAGGGGCCAATTCCGTCTGTGTTCCATAATGTAAGGGTCTGATAGTGTTCCCAACAGTTGCTGGCATGGCAGGAATGTTCTAGAATGACTGACCCCACGCCTGTCTTGTGCCTCTGGGGATCTGGATGGTGTCCGAGGAGCCTGACACAGCCCCTACTTGTTCGCCACCAAAGGGCCCCCCCTCCCCCCTGCGAGTGAGGCCAGTCTCACGTATGGAGAGTCACTCGCCTATCTCCACGTTCCTCCACTTCTGTGCAGACGCCACTGGTTACTAACCAGGGTCCTCACACAGCGTCGAGGACTCCTCTTTTTAGAGTGACTAGGGGCCAATTCCGTCTGCTGCTTAGGAGGCGCCCAGCCGACCGATAGCAGAGCTGAGATTTGAACTCAAAAGAGTGTTCCACATCACGTTAGGGTCTGTCAGTGTTCCCAACAGTTGTTGACATGGCAGGAATGTTCTAGAATGACCGACCCAACGCCTGTCCTCTGCCTCTGGGGACCTCGGTTGTACTTTGGTGAATTCGCGAGTGAGGCCAGTCTCACGTATGGAGAGCCACTCGCCGACCTACAAGTTCCTCCACTTCTGTACAGGTGCCTAAGGATTCAAACTCGGAATGTTCTCAACCCTCCCCCTGACCCCACGCCCGCTCCCCCAGTATCCAATTCACTTCTATGGTTCTACTGTTATAGACAGTAATACACCTACCTGAGGGGGTACATTCTAAGGGCGACATCCATGCCCGGGCAATACGACAGGAAGGAAGCTAGAGCTGTTTCCTCAAACAGACCAAAAATAAGTATTTTGTTCCTGGAACACAAGGTGAGGAGATGATGAGTATAATTAAATAATAATAATAATAAACAATAGCACAACATTAGCAGAGCCGTGACTCTCCATATGTGAGACTGGCCACACTCTTCATACTTCATTTTTTGCTTCATGATGGAATTCATCCTGGTCTTGCAGATAATCAAGTCAGCCCACTGGACTATGACGATGCTGACGAAGAACGCCGTCTGACACGTGTACTCCACGATCTTCCGACTTTCGTACGTCTGCAAGAAAAAATATTGATCGTAAATATTAATCCGGGAAAAATCCATTCCAGTTTGTTCGGGACTCATCCGAAAGGGCGTACCCATTGCTGCCCGTAGCTGTCCTCCAGTTCGTTGAAATGCTTATCGTCCCAGTCGATACGCAGCCCTATCAGGTACGAGGGCAGGAATCCGTTTTCGGCCAGGATGACGAAGTAGGTGAAGAATCCTGCCGTCGCTTGGATCATTCCTGAAAAAAAAAGGACATTACTGACAGTACGTTTTAACACTTGGTTTGAGCAAACGGGTTCAAATGGTACCTACCGATCTGCCCGTAGGCCATGCTGATGAGTCGTTCGTTGACCAGCTTGTCTTTCTGGGGGTTCCTCGGCTGTCTCTTCATGATGTCACTTTCGGCAGTTTCGTAGGCCAAAGAAATAGCGGGTACCTGCAAATATAAATCAAATCGATAGGTTAGGTAGGTAGATAATGCAGGGTTTAGTCTGGTTGAGCGCACCTAGCTAGTGCTAGCTGTAAATTAGTTTAAATTGGTTGTTTTTAGGAGGAATAAATATACAAAACATGAGAAATGCCCTAACCCTAACCCTAACCTATCCCCTTAGCCTAGGGCCCTAACCCTAACCTGTCCTTTCAATCCAAGGTCCTAATCCTAACCCCTTAACCCTAGGGTCCTAACCTATCCCATTGGTGCAGGGCTCTAACCCTGACCTGTCCCCCTTTTTTGGGGCTCTAACCCTAATCTGTCCCCTTAATCTAAGGACCTAATCCTAACCCCTCAACTCAGGGCCCTAACCCTAACCTATCCCCTTAGCCCAGAGCCCTAACCATAACCTTTCCCCTTTTTAGGGCTCTAACCCTAACCTGTCCCCTTAATCTAGGGACCTAATCCTAACCCCTCAACTCAGGGCCCTAACCCTAACCTGTCCTTTCAATCCAAGGTCCTAATCCTAACCCCTTAACCCTAGGGCCCTAACCCTAACCTATCACCTTGATGCAGGGCTCTAACCCTAACCTTTCCCCCTTTTTTTAGGGCTCTAACCCTAACCTGTCCTTTCAATCCAAGGTCCTAATCCTAACCCCTTAACCCTAGGGCCCTAACCTATCTCTTTGGTGCAGGGCTCTAACCTTAACCTTTCCTCTATTTTTAGGACTCTAACCATAACCTGTCCCCTTAATCTAGGGACCCAATCCTAACCCCTTAAGCCTAGGGCCTTAACCTATCCCCTTAGCCTAGGGCCCTAACCCTAACCTGTCCTTTCAATCCAAGGTCCTAATCCTATCCCCTTAGCCCAGAGCCCTAACCTTTCCCCTATTTTTATGGCTCTAACCCTAACCTTTCCCTAAATTTAGGGCTCTAACCTTAACCTATCCCTTTTATTTAAAGCCCCAACTCTAACTGGTCCCTTTAACTTAAGGCCCTAACTCTTATCCACTACCTTTGTTTAGGACACTAACCTTAACTTGGTAACCCTAATCTTAGGGCCCCTTAATCTTTCTCTTTAGCTTGGGGTCCTAATGTTGGCTTGCCCCCTTGGCCTAGTGCCCTTCCCCAAATCTGTCTTCTGAGCGTCTTTTCTCAATTTTGGCCCTTCCTTTGGCCTGTTGCCTTGATCTCGATTTGTGACCTGGGGTTTGTTTCCTGGGCTCGTTGGCCTAGTTGAACCCGAACCTGAGTAGGACTGGGTGAAATTTACATTTTATATATAAAGGATCAACAATTACTGATGAGCCAGTGCCTAGAAAGGACAAAGGTCTATTTTAAAAACATTAAATATATTAACCCTAACCCTAACCCTAACTCTAACCCTAACCCCAGCATTATTTAATGCATTTGCGCAGGTTAAAATCACTCTAAACTGAAAATGGCAATGCATAGATGCTAATATTGACCTTTTTATTTGCTTACATCAACATACTATCCTTACCATGTCGGTTCCCAAGTCGATACACAGTATAGTAACCGTTCCAAGAGGTAGAGGGATGCCAGCGAGGATGAAGAGCAGGAAAGGTGAAATCTCAGGGATGTTACTAGTCAGGGTGTACGCAATCGATTTCTTCAAGTTGTCGAAGATCAGACGACCTGCAGACATCAGAAGGGTAAGTACGATATTCAGCCCGGATCCAGATTCTAATATCTCGACCTAGATGCGTTTTACCTTCTTCCACGCCGGTCACGATAGATGCGAAGTTGTCGTCCAGGAGGATCATGTCGGCAGCCTGTTTGGAGACGTCGGACCCAGCGATACCCATGGCTACCCCGATGTCGGCTTTCTTTAGGGCGGGAGAGTCGTTCACGCCATCGCCGGTCACGGCCACGATGGCTCCCTGTCCGGGAAAACAGGACACAGATATTGACTTCAACGGTTTACCCTACAGTAAGTCTTGTCAAGCCTACTCTCGGAAGGTCCTACTGTATTCCAACTAGTCCAAATAAGAATCGCTCTACGTTACCTGTCGCTGACAACCTTCGACAATGATGAGTTTCTGCTGGGGGGAAGTTCTGGCAAATACGATTTCCATGTGGTGTCTCAGGACGTCGTCTAACTGTTCCGGACTCATTTCCTTCAACTCTGCACCATGGACTATGCAAGCCTTGGCGTCTCTGTGAACACGGACAGCATTTAGCATCTTATTTCTATATTTAAAACAATAGATAATATAAAAAAATAGAAGCGAACGAGGATGTTAGGTCTACCTAGGGTTGACGTCTCCAACAGGGATGTTAAGACGTGCAGCGATGTCTTCTACGGTCTCGTTGTCTTCGGAGATGATCCCCACACCCTTAGCGATGGCTTTAGCCGTGATTGGATGATCCCCGGTAACCATGATGACCTAAATATCGAATAGTAGGGCTGTGAGTATGTATAGAACAATTATAAACAAAATACACCTCGATGTACCTTAGATATACCTTAATTCCGGCGCTCCTGCACTTAGCGACGGCGTCCGGCACGGCAGCACGAGGAGGATCGATCATGGACATCAAGCCAACAAAACACAGGTTCGAAGTGGGGAAATTGACCTCGTCTGTGTCGAACGCAAAGCCCTCTGGGAACTGGTCGTCGGGGAGATTAAACTGGCAGAAACCTGCAACAGATGCACAGTACGTTCATTCACCGTACGTCTGTCTTACTACCCCTTCATCCAAGGACCCAACTGTAGCAGTGGCTAGGCTTGAACCAGCAACCTTCTGCTCACTAGTCCAGTACCACTAGAT
Organism: Trichomycterus rosablanca; assembly: GCF_030014385.1. Taxonomy (NCBI): domain Eukaryota; kingdom Metazoa; phylum Chordata; class Actinopteri; order Siluriformes; family Trichomycteridae; genus Trichomycterus; species Trichomycterus rosablanca. Next base: position 30,480,271 of record NC_086002.1, read on the forward strand.
ACTGGTAGGCTTAACCACTAAGCACAGAATCCACTCACCTAACACTCTCTCTCCGAGGCTCCCAAGCTTCACGTAGGCGTTCTGGAAAGCGTCTTTAACATCTTTGTCCAGCGGCTGCTCCTTTCCCTGAATCATAACAGTTGAGCACTGGTCCAGGATCCTTTCAGGAGCCCCCTTCATCAGCAGGATGTGCCGAGTCTCCGGGTTCGAGGTGACCGGGTTCTTGTGGATGGAGAGCTAACGAACGATGCATAGACTTGCGTTAGAGTTACTGAGAGTTACTGCGCATCGCATAAGTTTTTCGGAACACTAAACCTAAGTACCTGGTACTTGTTGGTGGAATTGAAGGGGATCTCGGCCAGCTTCGGACTCTTGTCTCTCATCTCGATGACCGAACCGCAGCAGAGTTCGATGCATTTGAGCAGAGCGGATTCCGATGCGTCGCCAGCCGTGTCTCTCTATGAAGTACAAGTTCGACACGAATGTCAATCGAGAGTCGATACAAATGCCTAAAAAAATTGAACAACCTGAATGACCGGACTAACCTTAAGGATAGGCACTTTGCTCTGGTCACCGAGGAAGACGGCGCGGTTGCACAGGCCGGCCACACGAGCGAGCGCAGACCATGTAGGGGAGCTTCTGTCGAAAGAGGTTCCGCTCTGGTCCTCGGTGGTATCGGCTTCGTGGATCTGACAGTCGAACCACATGTGAGCCACGGTCATCCGATTCTGGGTCAGGGTCCCGGTCTTGTCCGAGCAGATGGTGGAGGTGGAGCCGAGGGTCTCGACGGCTTCCAGGTTCTTCACCAGGCAGTTCTTCTTAGCCATACGCTTTGCAGTTAGAGTCAGACAGACCTATAAAACATGATGACTGTTATACTGGTTCAGTTCTACGTAGATGAGCAGAAGCACAACCTCGCTCAATGATCTAACAACCTTCTGATCGCTAGACCAGTACTTCAAGCGCTTGGCTACCTTCTGGGACTTTAATAAGCAAGACTCTCGACCTACCGTAACCGTCGCAAGGAGCCCCTCCGGAACGTTGGCGACGATGATCCCGATGAGGAAGATCACAGCTTCCAGCCATCCGTACCCGAGGATGAGGGACAAGACGAAGAAGGACACGCCAAGAAAAACGGCCACCCCGGTGATGATGTGGATGAAGTGCTCGATCTCCTTGGCGATGGGAGTCTGTCCTCCCTCGAGGCTCGAGGCCAGGATAGCGATGCGACCCATCACGGTGTGGTCGCCGGTGTTGATCACGATGCCTCTGGCGGTACCTTAAAAGTAGGTTTTATTTCAGTAGTGCGTTTTAATGCTTGTTTTATGGACCAGATTTGTGTGGACGTTTACCTTCTAGGCAGTTCGTGGAGAAGAAGACGATGTTCCTGGTCTCTAGGGGGTTTTCATTTGAGAAGTCGGGGGTGCGAGTTTGGGGCTCGGATTCGCCAGTTAAAGACGAGTTGTCCACCTGCAAGGACGGGAACGTTTTGCTTCCACCTCTACAATGACCTGTTTGACTTTGGAATATTCGCTAGATGTACCTTGCACCCGTGAGCGGAGATGATGCGCAGATCAGCAGGAATCCTGTCACCACCCTTGATCTCCACCAAGTCTCCAACGACCACTCCCTCGGCATTGATGCTGTTCCTCTCTCCGTCCCGTATCACCAGAGCTTGCTACATGAAGACCACAATTAACCCGAGAACTAGGATGCAGAATTGTTTGATTACATTGACGCAAATTTACATCCTCCCTTACATGAGGAACCAGGTTCTTGAAGGAGTCCATGATCTTCGAGCTCTTGGCTTCTTGGTAGTATGAAAAGCAGCCGGTTATCAAGACCACCGCAGCAAGGACGATACCCAGGTACAGCTATCAAAGACAAGACAGATTTTAAACCTTCTGAACCTTCTAAACATCCGCTGAATCTCTATGAGATCATTCCTTACGTTATCGTTTTCCGGTTCGTTCTCGGTCGTGATCTGGATCGTGAACGCCAAGAAGCAAAGAAAAGCGCCAATCCACAGTAGAGTGCAGAACCCGCCGAAGAGCTGCTTGCAGAACTTGACCCATTCTGGAGTGGAAGGAGGGGGCGTGAGGGCGTTGGGTCCGTCGCGTTCGAGGATCTCCCTAGCGCGGGAACTGGATAAGCCCTTGGCGAAATAGACAATGGGGTAAATTAGTGTTAGTGTTGTTTTAGTTGTAGTAGGAGAGCCTACAATTGGGTTTATTTAGCAGTTACAATACTGGACTATCAGTATCAGAATCAGAAGGTTGCCTGTTTAAAGCTACCGGGTCCCTAATACCTCAATCAAATTTCTTTTAAGGTACCACCAGAGGTATTGTGATAATCACTGGCGACCTCAACGTGATGGGTCGTATCGCTACCCTCGCCTCGAGGGTGGCCAGACTCCAATCGCCAAGGAGATCAAGTCACCACTGTTGGGTCCCTAATACCCTCAATCAAATTTATTTCAAGGTATCATTAGAGGTATTGTGATAAACACCGGCGACCACACTGTGATGGGTCATATTGCTACCCTCGCCTCGAGGGTGGACTGACTCCAATCGCCAAGGAGATCAAGTCGCCACTGTTGGGTCTGGGATACCCTCAATAGAAGGCTCTTAAGTATTGAGTTGTAATTAATTAATTAATTTGAACATGATGCTATTTGTAAATTAAATAATTTTTTAAAATTCATTTAATGTAATTAATTCATCAAAAATAATTATAACATTTTCCCGACATTGTAATAATGTATTTAATAAATTAAAATAATATTGTATTTAGTTATTTAATAATAATAAATTAATAATTTATTAATTTATTTAATTGGAATTTCTTGCTTTTTTACTTACTTTGTTCAGGTCGGTGCCATATTTGCGATGCAGCTCATCAAGAGTCAACTTGTGATCATCCTGCAGAATAAATCCAATAAATAAATGCTTGTTTTTAATCGTAATTAAGTCCATTTACTTGGCGATTCTTACCAGATCGACTTCTTTCTTAAGTTCGTTAATGTCCTTTTTCTTTTTGGTCTTCTTTCCCCTGGGGTCTGAAGTCGCCGCTTGGATATACTTATCATTTCCAGCCTACAGATGGATTAAAAATACATTTTATATATATTAAATATATATATATATGTTTTAATTATATAAATATAGTACTCACGCCGAACCCCATCCTTCAATCCCAATCGGTCGCACGTCACCCAAGTACGGGTTTGTCCGAGCCTCCCTGACCAACCTTTATATCTTTCCAGACTTGCCCGTTCGAGGGGAGGAGGTTCAGATGGAAACCGGGGCATAAACCTACGCCATTATAATTTCGCCGTGGTAACCAAGCGTACAGACCTTCCCAAAACATCTGGGAAGGCGGTTGATGTGTTTGTGGAAACGTTGTTTAGTATTGTAGACACACAAGCCGTCCATACTGGTAGATCGTTTAGACTCGCTAACTATGTTTACGCAGGAATATTCCGAGAAACGCGCTCATGGAATAAACAACATGGAAAAAGTATTCAACCCCATCCCCCTACCCCCCCCCCCCCCCCCCACAAACCAACCAATTTTTGCTATTGTTGCATTTTTTCAGGTCTTCCCACCAATTTGAACAAAACGCATCCCTAAAGCGATCGTTCGATTCGTTCAAATTAGGTCAATAGACAAGACACTGGGCATCCAATGCAAGGCACAAACCACCTGCTGACCACCATGTTTCACTGCTGGTATGATGTTCTCATAGTGGAATGTGGTGGTTGGTGGCTTTACACCAGATGGGGATGGTTACAAAGATCTGGGTTTCTCCAAGAATACAATGACGTCTCATCCAGGAGGTCACGGAAGAACCCAGAGGAACATCTGAAGAACCTCAGGCTTCAGTCACATTAGTTTAGGTCAGTAGACAAGACACTGGGCATCCAATGCAAGGCACAGACCACTGCTGACCACCGTATGTCACTGTTGGTATGATGTTCTCATGGTAGAATGTGTTGGTTAGCGCCTTTGCAGATGCCAGATGTCAAGTTGACTCTTCCCAAAAGTCTTGGGGGTCATCTAGCTGTTAAATCGACCAGTTAACCAAATTCAACTGACAATTGGGTTCAATTTTACCAGACAGCAGGGGATGGTTACAAAGATCTGGGTTTCACCAAAAACACAATGACGTCTCATCCAGTAGGTCACGGTAGAACACAGAGGAACATCTGAAGAACCTCAGGCTTCAGTCGCATCAGTTTAGGTCAGTAGACAAGACACTGACCACCATGTTTCACTATTGGTATGGTGCTCTCATGGAGGAATGTGGTGGTTGGTGGATTTACGCCAGATGGGGAGGGTTACAAAGATCTGGGTTTCTCCAAGAACGCAATGACGTCTCATCCAGGAGGTCACGGAAGAACCCAGAGGAACATCTGAAGAACCTCAGACTTCAGTCGCATCAGTTTAGGTCAGTAGACAAGACACTGGGCATCCAATGCAAGGCACAAACCACTTGCTGACCACCGTATTTCACTGCTGGTATGATGTTCTCATGGTAGAATGTGGTGGTTGGTGGCTTTACGCCAGATGGGGATGGTTACAAAGACCTGGGTTTCTCCAAGAACGCAATGACGTCTCATCCAGGAGGTCACGGAGAAACCCAGAGGAACATTTGAAAAACCTCAGGCTTCAGTCGCATCAGTTTAGGTCAGTAGACAAGACACTGACCACCATGTTTTACTATGGTATGATGTTCTCATGGTGGAATGGGAGTGGAAGTGGTCTGATGTCTACGTACTTGACTCATCAGTTGATAGAATATTATCCCAAAAGTCTTGGGGGGTCATCTTTGGTCAGCAGTGGTTTGTGCCTTGTTAATGTTGATCTAAACTGATTGACTGAAGCCTGAGGTTCCTCAGATGTTCCTCTGGGTTCTTCCGTGACCTCCTGGATGAGTCCCCATTGCGTTCTTGGTGAAACCCAAAGTATTATCATCTACACATTAAATTAATGCTGAATATAAGGAGACTGAACTTAACACCACCACCAAACACCACAGCTGTTCCAGTTGTTTACGCTTGTGACTTGACGTTTTTGACAGCCATTATTGTGGGTGTATTAGACCCCAGTGGAAAAGCACTTACATACCGAAAATATACCGTAAACATCTAGGATGTGGGTGTAATGTTTGTGGACAAATAGTTTCGGTAGGGTATTAGGTTCAGTCCACTCAGTCTGCGGTTATTACAGGACATTGTTTAGCCTTTAATAAAACCGCAATGAACAACTGGCTTCCAAAGTCTATTAAAATATACAACCCCAAATCAGAAAAAGTTGGGACAGTATTAAAAATGCAAATAAAATTAACAAATTTCATTGGTTAATAAACCTCCATTCCTGCATTTCAGGCCTGCAATACATTCCAAAAAACAGTTGGGACTGAATTTCATCAACCACTTTATTCTGGTCAGGGTTGCGGCAGGTCCGGTTCCACCAAGTAACGCTGGGCAGGATTACCCTGAACAGGGTGCCAATCCATTGCAGGGCCTCAAGGATCTCCTTCTCAGACATAGCCAATCATGTCTGTGTGGACACCCGGCCGGCTGATAGCACCGCCGAGATTCGAACCGGAGCCAGGCTAGTGTAATAGACGACTGCACCACCCAAGCACCATTATTATTATTATTATTATTGTTTTATTATTCTTATTTTTATTATTGTTATTGTTATTTTTATTATTGTTATTATTGTTATTTTTATTATTATTATTATTGTATTATTATTTTTATTATTCTTATTTTTTCTTTTTGTTATTATTATTTTTATTATTACTGTTATTATTATTTACAGAAGCGTATTGCTGCTACACAAATAAAATAAAATACCGTCAGTATGTCGTTATAACGAGAAAAGGATGTCGTTTTAACGAGAAAATATGTCGTTATAACGAGAAAGGATGTCGTTTTAACGAGAAAGGATGTCGTTTTAACAAGAAAATATGTCGTTATAACAAGAAACGATGTCGTTAAAACGAGAAAAGGATGTCGTTTTAACGAGAAAATATGTCGTTATAACGAGAAACGATGTCGTTATAACGAGAAACGATGTCGTTATAACGAGAAAATATGTCGTTATAACGAGAAAGGATGTCGTTATAACGAGAAAAGGATGTCATTAAAACGAGAAAAGGATTTCATTTTAACGAGAAAGGATGTCGTTTTAACGAGAAAATATGTCGTTATAATGAGAAAAGGATGTCGTTATAACGAGAAAAGTTCATTACTTTAAATGCTGCATAGCTGACTGCAGCGTATCTGCTGATGGAGAGACAGTTTACACACATGCATGATGCTGTAACTTGTGTAACCTGCAGCTTGTTTTGCCGATCAAGATTCTCCTTCAGGAGCAACAATGTCTAAACTTAGTTTAATATTCAACATCAGTCTGACATTCGGCATTCCGATCTAAATAAGTGCTTCAAAAAACACATAAGACCTTCTTATTTTATGATTTTTTTTACACGAATGAAAATAGTCAACATGCTCCAAAAACAATTTTATGTTAATTTTAAGATTACGTCTATTTATCTAAAGAAAAGTCATAATGAAACCGTTTATCAAACAACCACTTCATCTAGCAAGTTAGGGACCGTCATAAAACTAACGGTGAAACGTAGGAGACATTTACTCTGCACTTATCCAGACTAATAAATCCATTTAAATCTTGTATGATTTGATGAATTAATGTCAAACAATTTTTACACAAACACATCAATGTTTCTCACCTACTACACACACCTTATTTTTGAAATAACATAGTATTTATTTTACATTAAATTTAAACAAAGATCAATAAATCTGGAATAAATGTATATTTCAAATATTCAAATTATATTTTCAAAAATAAAAATCATACAAGAGTTAAATAGATTTATTTGTCTGTATAAGTGCAGAGTAAATGTTTCCTATGTTTCACCGTTAGTTTTATGACGGTTCCTAACTCGTTAGATGAAGTGGTTGTTTGATAAACGGTTTCATTATGACTTTTCTTTAGATAAATAAACGTAATCTTAAAATCAACATAAAATTGTTTTTGTAGTATGTTGACTATTTTCATTCGTGTAAGAAATCATAAAATAAGAAGGTCTTAGGTGTTTTTTGAAGCACTTATTTAGATCGGAATGCCGAATGTCAGACAGATGTTGAATATTAAACTAAGTTTAGACATTGTTGCTCCTGAAGGAGAATCTTGATCGGCACAACAAGCTGCAGGTTACACAAGTTACAGCATCATGCATGTGTGTAAACTGTCTCTCCATCAGCAGATACGCTCCGTCAGCTATGCAGCATTTAAGGTAATGAACTTTTCTCGTTATAACGACATCCTTTTCTCGTTTTAACGACATCCTTTTCTCGTTATACGGTATTTTTTTTTATCTGTGTTGCAGCAATACGCTTCCGTAATTATTATTATAGTTATTATTATTTTAATATTATTATTGTTATTATTGTTGTTGTTATTATTATTATAGTTATTATTATTTTTATATTATTATTATTATTTTTATTATTGTTATTATTATTATTTTTATTATTATTATCACTGTTATTATTATTACTGTAATTATTATTTTTTGTATTATTATTATTATTATAGTTATAGTTATTATTATTTGTATATTATTATTATTATTATTTTTATTATTATTATTACTGTTATTATTATTATTATTACAGTTATTATTATTCCAATATTACTATTATTATTATTATTTTTACAAAATTAAAATAAACTGATGCAGAAAAGCAACTCACAGTATAAAGTTTATTTACCTTAGTAAAAAAAAGCAATTACGTAAATGCATCAGGGTATAAAGATGATTTATGTTTATTTATTTATTTTCCTAAAAAATCCTTTTTGAAATCCGGCCAAAAAGTACATTAGTGGCATCACTTCTTGGTTTGCTTTAGGAAGTTATAAGTCTTAAATATTTCAGGTGGCACACAGAACTGTAGACCAAACGATTTCCTACAATTCTGTTAATGAAGTAAAAGTAAGTAAGTAATTAAAGTTTTAATACAATTGTTTAATCCAATATTCGATATTTCAAAAACAGCAGATGAATAAAAAAGACGATTTTTAAATGTGTATTCTATTTAGAAATCTAGGGTCCAATAAAAAGGACCCACAGCAACCCTGATCAGGATAAAGCAGTGGGAAAAATAGATAATGAATAAATAAAGTCCAACAATTGAGATTATTAATAATAATAATAATAATAATAACAATAATAGTAATAATAATAATAATAATAATAATAATAACAGTAATAATAATAATTATATTAACAGTATCAATAATAATAACAGTAATAATAATACTAACAATAATAATTATAACAGTAATAATAATAATATCATAATAATAACATTAATAATAATAATAATAATAATACAACCCCAAATCAGAAAAAGTTGGGACAGTATGGAAAATGTAAATAAAATAAACACAGAGTTTCTTACATTTACTTTGACTTTATTTGATGTCAGACAGGATGAACCTGAGATATTTCATTTTTCATTTATTAATAAACATCCATTTCAGGCCTGTAACACATTTGCGTTTTCCTTGTTTCCACATTTATGACTTTTAAATTTTTGTAATCAGAATTATTTTGGACAGTTTTTCAGCCACGGTTACGTCTGCAACGTACCAACCAATACGGTCCTGCCGCCATGCTGTTGACGTAGTTGTACACCACCCCCTGACCTGCAACAATTTGTTTTTATCAGTAACATGGAGTGAATGTTGATTAAATAAAATAGTAAATTGTTTCTTGATTGTTGTCACTGACCAACCTGCACTGACTCCTCGTGTCTGAAATGTTTGCACACAAACAGTTCGCTCTCGTCTTCCATGTTTACGGAAGTCTTTGGGTTGGCTGTAAAGAGCTGAACAGTGTTTAAAAATCCCACCAACACTGCTGTACCTGCAGTATTATTATAGATTTATTCTCCAAGCCAAACAAGGATGATGGGTCCACGTTGAAGCTGGTTTCTTCCTTTAATCTGTTCTAGCCACTGTCGCCCTTGGCTTGCTCAACAGGGCGCTTTTGGTCTGTCGGTCCAGGATTCTGTATAGCTGTAAAGTGATTTCTGATATAGACATATAATAATCATTTATTTATATCAGAAATCACCAACAGATGAATGGACAGGCTATGTTGTTAAGTCTGCTAGTCTGTATGACCTAAAGTTGGACCACAACATGAATAAACCATTGGGAATTCAATGGTGCTATTAGGGCAACGTTGATTGGAGGATCTCTAAGACCTTAACCAGTCCTGGAGACACCATTGGGAGCCTGGTTCAGATGTTCCGGCAAACGTACCTGGCCAAGAAAGCCAGAAGATTTGGTCTCGCAGGATGACCCAACCAATGACATCATGCCCAGGCTCCACAGTGGATGCCAACCTTGATTAAACAAGGGCTTCATGGAATATGGAACATCTGCCAGGACTATCTACGTAGTTCTGGGGTACAGTTTGCTTGGGTACAGTGTCTGGCGCAAGAAAGGTGAGGCTTATGACCAGAAGAACACTTTCCCAAAGGTGGGTCAATAACTGACGTCATGGTTATTCTTAAAGACTAAAGTTACACCTTCTGTGGTGGAATTGAACCCAAGACGCCATCGAACCTCAATGAGCTGGAAAGAATGGGTGAAGATTCCACAACAGAGGCGTCGAAATCTTTATATGATATATTATGTCACCATAGCAACATGGTTAACAGTCTTTACCTCCATAAACAAACCAGAAGACTTAACCCTAACCCGAACCTGCACCACAAAATCAACATACAAATATCAAGTTATTGTTATAAATGTAATATTAGTTATTAAAACCCCAAATCAGAAAAAGTTGGGACAGGATGGAAAATGCAAATTAAATAAAAACACAGTGTTCCTTACATTTAGTTTGACTTTTATTTGATTGCAGACAGGATGAACCTGATAAACGTCCATTCCTGCATTTCAGGCCTGCAACACATTCCAACAAAAGTTGGGACGGGGGCAATTTAGAGCTAGCAATGAGGTGAAAAAACTAAATAATAAAGAGCAGCATCCAGGAAAGGCTGAGAGTCTCTGATGAGTAAAGATGACCAGAGGATCTCCAGTTTGTCCACAATGAACATTACAAAGTGGTAAACCAACTTTTTTAAAAGCAGGAATGGATGTTTATTGAAGTTGAGCAGATAAAACATAAAATATCTCAGGTTCATCCTGTCTGACATCAAATAAAAGTCAAAGTAACTGTAAGGAACACTTTGGGGTTGTACAATATTTACCTTTAAACTCTTGTTAAAAGTGATTCTCTGATGACTTTCAGTCAGAGTAAGGACGGACTCCAAACAGAACACCGTAAACATCTCAGAGGGGGGCGGCTGTCTGTTTGTGGACAATAAAGTTGTATTCAGGGTACACAAAGCAACGCTAAACACATCCTCGACACTCAGGATCCGATCGCTAACACAGGCCGGCTGTCATTGACGTGAACGTTTGACCTACCTGTGTTTTTTAAACCACTCCCAGTTTTACCTTAATAGCGACAGTGAGCGGTTTCTTACCTGGTTTGGGGATTCGAAGAGCTCGTGAGGGAACCAGACACAGAACGACTGCTTTGGGTAAGTCATGATTACATGTGGTTGATTTTAATTTTGGTTCTTGGTCTTTTGGTGTTCTTTATTTAGTATGATGTATGTTTGTGAGATGTACCTTCAATGTCTTGTGTTATTAGACTCATATAGAGATGTACAGTTAAGCTGGTCTGCTAAGTATCTAATAAATGCACAAGAAAATAATTGCACCAGTCAGTGATGAAACAATACAGGCAGCCTTGCTTATCATAAAATCACATAAATTATATTTTAATAAGATTTTATTATAATTAAAGATCTCTAAATGAGCTAAACCAATTAGATTTAAATTGGCTTAATAATTCAACATATTATTTAAAACAAATTTTATTTATATAGAAATAATTATAATATATAATCTATAAACATAATTATTTTTAGAATTTTTTTTTATTTATATTTTAATTTTTTTGTCAAGTAGTCTGTTTAAATGTAATACATTTTGGTATACATTTAATTATTATTATTATTTTAATATTTATGTGCATTTGTAATAATAATAAATGCACATAAATATTATGGTCTAATAAATAAAATTCATTTTATTACATTATTTTTATATTGTATTACATTAAATATATTTTTTACATTATTTTATATGAATGATAAATATATTATATTGTTTTAAATGATGTTTTTTAAATAAATAAATTTTTATTTTCTTTAATCTAAACTGTATTATTTTACTTATTACTTATAGTAAAAAGTAATTAAAAAAGAATTATAATATATGATATATTAAAATAATTAATTTAATTTTTAATCTTTAATTTAATGTCAAATATTCTGTTTAAATTTAATATATGTTGGTATATATTGAATTACTATTTAATATTTACAATTATTATTGGCTTAACAATATATTATTTTTTATCATAGTAAAAAAAAATTAAATAAATATTAATATATTTTAATGTTTTTCTTAATCAATCTTTTAATTTAATGTCAAATATTCTGTTTAAATTTAATACATGTTGGTGTATATTGAATTATTATTTAATATTTACAAATGTGCATTTTTTATTAATAATAATAATAATAATAATAATAATAATAATAATCTTAAAAATGCACATAAATATTATGGTCTAATAAATGAAATTAATGAAATTAATATTAACATTTTTTTTAAATTATTTTTATATTTTAAAATAAATGTATAAATATATTATATTATTTTAAATTATATTTTTATTATATAACAAATTCTTTTTTTTTTTTTTTCATTTTTTGATCATCAGATATCAAAAGTAATTTTTATTTAAACTACAGTTTATTACTGATATTCTAAATAAATATTAGTAAAATATTTTTTTAATCAGCCCTAAGTATGAGGATGTATTCCTGCCTTCATATCCAGTGGATCTAAATAGTAAAATAAGAAATAAACAAGCAATTATAAATATTAATAAATTAATTAAATATATAATTTTACTAGATTAAATAAAATGTTTAATTAGTTTAAAATTTTGATTTAAATAAAAAAACTATTAAAAATATTTAAATTATTAACAAACAATTATCCCTTTTTTTTACAATGATTAAAAAAAACAACCAACATATTAATCTTATAATTTAAAAAATAATAATTTAACAATAATAACAATATAAAGCTTAATGAGACTAAATAAAATACAACAAGGGATCCGAGGCCATCCCTCTACACACAATCTCAGATCAGATCCTTCAGATTTTATGATCCACGCTTGTAGATTTTAAGTTTAGGGAACTGGAAGGACCTTGATGAAGGTGGAACCTTGATTTAGTGGTCAGTTGACCGTTTTAAATGTGTGGCGCATACTTGCTGAAGCCTATGTACCACTGATCCACCAACAGAGCTACGCTGCACAGTGTGGAGCTACCACCTCTGGTATCTTTTGGGAAATCTGGAGTTGATAATGGCTTGTTCTGGCAACCGCAAACAAACTCCGGTTGTATAGATGGCTTCTGATTGTAGTTTGGGAGTTCTGCTCTTCCCAAGCTGTGATCCTTGGCCAAAACAATGGAAACATCCCCAGCCCGCAGTGGAGAAAGTGGATAGAACGGGGATAGAGCAGAACTGAGAACTGGTGGTCACAGTATGATGGGCTGCGACATCCCAGTTTTTGGGGAAAGAAAAGATATGGAACCCTAAACACAAGCCGGGGGCGGCAATAAACAAACAGCCTTCCCATCAAACCCCATCCAAGCTCCACCAGTAAAAGAATAACTGTAATATAATAAGACTCCCACTTAAATGATTAGAATTAGCCTGTCTTGACACATTAGTTTTAATATTCTGCACCTCCGTGCCCCCTCTGCTGGCCCAAAATGCCACTTCAACATGACTAACTTCCAAACTCCATAAAGGGGCTGTAGATGCTTTTGATTTAATAAAAACTATAATAATTTGAATCCATTTTTATTTAGAATATCAGTAATAACCAGTTTTTAAAGTCAGTTCTGGTATCTGCTGATCGAAAATGTAAAATTAGTTGAATTTCTGTGTGTTAATATACAGTAAGTACAGTTTATATTATAGGAAATAGTTGTATCAAAAATTTATTTATTTATAAAATATTATTAAAATAAAAATAATATATGATTATGTACTTTTAAAATCTAATATATTAATACAATATATATAAAATATTTTATGAAATTAAATTCATTCTTTTTATTATTTTTACAAATGCACATAAATAATTAAAATAATAATAATTCAATATATGCCAACAAAAAAATCATTAGAAACAAAGAATTAATTTAATATTTTAATATTTATTTACTTTTTTTAAATTTTTTACTATGACGCAAAATTGTTTGCATAAATAAAAATTTTAAAAATATATAAAATTTTTATGTTATGTTAAGTCTGATTAATTTAGCTCATTCAGAGATCTGTAATTATAATAAATCCTAAATTAAATTAAAAAAAAATTAGCTTTTTATTTTATTGTATTTGTTTTAAAACCAGTGGGGTCCAAATACTTTCTGAAAGGCGCTGTAGGTTCCCGTTTGTCCAACTACCTAGCCTAGCGAGCTCTCTACATACAAGAAGGCTGTCTCAATTCTAACCCTGTTAGCTTAGTCAGCTAACACTAAAGTGGATTTAAGCAGCGCCTCAGTGTACGCTACCTACCCCCCTTTCAAAATCCCTAATATTATGTGTTTACTCAAGCTACTAACCAGGGTCCTTACACATTGTCGAAGACCCCGCCCCTCATTTTTAAGTCCGTTTTTTTCCCACCCAGCAGACTAGTGGCCAATTCTGGGCGCTCAACCGACCATTTTATCAGCTCCACTTACCATATAGGAGCACTTTGTAGTTCTACAATTACTCACTGTAGTCCATCTGTTTCTCTACATACTTTGTTAGCCTGCTTTCACCCAGTTCTTCAATGGTCAGGACCCCCACAGGACCACCACAGAGCAGGTATTATTTAGGTGGTGGGTCATTCCCAGCACTGCGGTGACACTGACATGGTGGTGGTGTGTTAGTGTGTGTTGTGCTGGTATGAGTGGATCAGACACAACAGTGCTATCCACTCTATTAGACACTCCTACCTAGTTGGTCCACCTTGTAGATGTAAAGTCAGAGACGATCGCTCATCTCATCTATTGCTGCTGTTTGAGTCATCTTCTAGACCTTCATCAGTGGTCACAGGACGCTGCCCACAGGGCGCTGTTGGCTGAATATTTTTGATTGGTGGACTATTCTCAGTCCAGCAGTGACCGTGAGGAGTTTAAGAACTCTGATCCACTCATACCAGCACAACACACACTAACACACCACCACCATGTCAGTGTCACTGCAGTGCTGAGAATGATCCACCACCATTTCTGGGTAATCTAGCATAAAGTGTCCCAAATTACCTGACTTACAGGTAACACGATTGTTGTTCCCCCAGTATTCGTGCCGTGCCGTAGTTCCCTTTTATTTTAGTTTGCCGCTGACCTTTTTAAAGCACCTCCAATGAGACAAACTGTTTGATTTTACGTGGTAAAAACGACTCTGGAACACCAAACTCCTCTCAAATATTACGGGTCACATGGACTCTCTACGGCTGAAATGACCAACCCTTGGTCCAAAATGAGAGTGATCGTTACACCCATACATGCCCCACATTGGTTGGAAGAGCATGACCAAGAGTTCCAAGTACTACCCTGGCCCCCTAATTCCCCAGACTTGAACCCGATCGAGCATCTGTAGGAGCATCTCGACGATGGTGTTGGCTCTATGGTTGTCTCCTCCCCCAGGCTACAGGTGCCTTTGACAACCTACCAGGACCTTATTGATTCACTCCCGCCGCTTACTCTGGATATTAGCTGGTGCTCATAATAATGTGACTCAACAGTTTCCTTTCGACCACATGTCCTTCTGGAGTTAATAATAAAAAGCCAACACACAGTAGTAATTTCTCGTGGACTCATCTTTATTTCAAAGTATTAATATCGAATATGTGTTTGTACATGAACGTATGATTGGTCATCCTTTGGCAGCCGAGACTAAGCTTTCCGGTCGGCTTAATAGTACGTCTCCTGTTCCACCCAGCCTGAAATAACAAGTAACAAGCAATGGATCAAATACAAACCCCTCAAAATGCTCTCCTACAGTACCAGATTGTGTAAGAAGACGGCAGACTTACCCCCTGGGTTTCGTCTAAGCAGGTACCTTCTGGCCTCATCGTAAAGGAAGATGAGCAGCGAATACGGGAAGGCGCAGAACCACCAGCTTGGTCTGAAGTTAGATTAATCGTAGTTAGCATTCGAAAGGCTTTTCGTAGAAGATCGGAGATTGATTTATTTATTAATGACGTGGACTTACTTGAGCGGGTACATTCTGAGAGCGACGTCCATGCCAGGGCAGTAGGACAGGAAAGCAGCCAGAGCCGTTTCCTCAAACAGCCCGAATATTAAGATCTTGTTTCTGAACAGAAGAGGGGAAATAAAGAGTTAGATAAGAATAACAAGAAGATGACAGACAACCAAAACACTAGGCGTAACTGCCCACCTAACCCTAGGTCTTGCTCCAAAAGGTCTTGCCCCAGATGGGACTTCTGATGGGAATCAAGTCAGGACTTTGACTTTGGAGCCATTCAGAGGTTGACCTGCTTGCGTACTTTGCATAAGGACAAGGCGTATCCCATCTATACCCAGTGGACCATCTTCTTTTTTCATAGAGAGCAGAATTCATGGTTCCAGGTCCTGAGCAAGCAAGGCAGCCCTGGACCATCACCATGTTTGACTGTCGGTTTGACGTTCTAAACATCATGCCAAAAGTAAAAGGGGTCATCTACATTTGAAGGCAGCAGGTAATTATAGAGGTATGGTTTGCATCTTGCAGAGTTGAATCGTGTACATTGACCTTAACTGATGCCTAGATGTTCGTCTGGGTTCTTCTGTGACCTCCTGAGTTGTCAATGCCAAGGAAGGTTCCAGATTCTCCAGGCCACTCATGAACGATGGGTCCCGGCTGAGTCTGGTTTCTTGTACCTGAGAAAGGTGTCTTCCTGTAATTGTAAGACACTGCCTTCCTTGGCTTGCTCAATAAGGTCTCTTGGTTCTGGATGCTGTAAAGTTGATTTGAAATGATGTCTATTACAAAAAAAAGCGTGTACGTTGACCTTAACTGGGGCAATTGAGACCTGTAGTTGTCTAGATGCCTAGATGTTTATCTTGGTTCTTCTGTGACCTCTTGATGAGTTGTCTATGCCTAGGAAGGTGCCTAGGAAGGTTCCAGATTTGAAACGATGTCTATTGTAATTGACTTCCCCATGGTTCCAAGGTTTCTCCATCGGGGATTATGGCTCTCATTGTGGTTCAACAAAGGTTCAAGCCCTTCTTTTGATACCCTCTAGCCTGATTTACATTGGCAGACAGGTTCTATTTAGGTTCATTTTAGGTTTACTTGGGTCTTTGTCTAAAATTATGGTACTTTAATGATCTGAAAGACTTGAACTAGACTTTTTATGGTAGTAAAATTGCAATTCAAGTCCATCGCTGCGCTTACGTACTTCATTCCTTGCTGTAGGATGGAATTCCTTCTGGTTTTACAGATGATCAAATCAGCCCACTGCACAATCACAATACTGGCAAAGAACGCAGTATGGCACGTGTACTCCACGATCTTTCTGCGTTCGTACGTCTGTAACAGCGACAACAAATAAAACAGAAGTCAACATGAAATTGCTAGAACTTCCAAGACCTCCTTGAAAGAATTGTTCAGAATTGGGTACCCATTGCTGGCCGTAGCTGTCTTCTAGATCATTGTAAAATTTATCGTCCCAGTTGACACGGACCCCGATGAGGTCTGAGGGCAGGAACCCATTCTCTGCCAGGATCACGAAGTAAGTGAAGAACCCTGCTGTAGCCTGCATCATCCCTGTATTCAAAAATAAAAACTTTAATAAACCTCAAGGGTTTCAGTCAGACGCACACATTGCTTAGATTCCTCTTACCGATTTGCCCGTACGCTATACTAATCAGCCTCTCGTTTACCAGCTTGTCCGTTTTGGCATTTCTCGGCTGTCTCTTCATGATGTCGCTTTCAGCCTCTTCATAAGCCAAAGAAATAGCCGGTACCTAGGAACCACATGGTGTTAAATCTTTTAAAATACATAGATTTCAAATGTTCCTAGCATTTGGCGCTGCTAAAAAGCAAGTAATCATGTTTCTGCAAGTGACCTGGTCAGGTTCTAACTGCTGAACATCTAACAGGTCCTTAAATTGAGCTCTACTAAGTGCAAAACTACCAAAAACACGAATGCTAATCGCTATGCTAACGGCTATGCTAAGCTAACACGCAACACAGGCTGAACACTGAACACAGAAATCGGACTCTACAAACAATCATGAACCTGGTATCAGGCTGGTATCCACTTACCATGTCGGTTCCCAGGTCGATACACAAAATAGTCACGGTGCCCAGAGGAAGAGGGATGTTGGCGATGATGAAGAGGAGGAAGGGTGAAATCTCAGGGATGTTACTGGTCAAGGTGTAGGCGATCGATTTCTTCAAGTTGTCGAAGATCAGACGGCCTGGGGAAGACACGACCATATTAGGAAATTACGCAACTATTTAGGTAACAACGCCAACGTTTTGAAGCGCCTCCCACCTTCTTCCACTCCGGTCACGATAGATGCGAAGTTGTCGTCCAGGAGGATCATGTCGGCGGCCTGTTTGGAGACGTCCGACCCGGCGATACCCATGGCTACCCCGATGTCGGCTTTCTTCAGTGCGGGAGAGTCGTTCACGCCGTCGCCCGTCACGGCCACGATCGCTCCCTGTCGTTGGCAGCCTTCCACGATGATCAATTTCTGCTGGGGAGACGTCCTGGCAAACACGATCTCAGTGTGGTGGCTCAGGATGTCATCCAGCTGTTCCTCGGTCATGTCCTTCAGATCACCGCCGTGCACCACGCACGCCTTAGCGTCCCTGCGAATCGCGTCTCTTTAGCTTAGCTGGCGCCCGAATAACTAGATTAAACTATTAGATTGTTTGGAATTTTTGAACATACCTGGGGTTGACGTCTCCAACCGGGATGTTCAGACGGGCCGCGATGTCTTCTACGGTCTCGTTTCCTTCGGAGATGATCCCCACACCTTTGGCAATAGCCTTAGCAGTGATAGGATGATCCCCGGTAACCATGATGACCTGCGGACGCGAAAGGATGTCAGAAAAGAGTCGGAAAATCTGATGTTATACAACGCAGGAGCTAGCGTGTACCTTGATTCCGGCGCTCCTGCACTTGCCCACCGCGTCAGGTACGGCAGCCCGAGGAGGATCGATCATGGACATGAGGCCGACGAAGCACAGGTTCTCCGTGGGGAAGTTGACTTCTTCTGTGTCAAATTGGAACCCCTCAGGGAACTGGTCATCAGGAAGGCTATAATGGCAGAACCCTGGAACACAGTAGCTTGTTGGTTTCCTTCCCTTGGTTGGATCTCACACACAAGGTCGTTCACACACAAGAACCTACCGAGGACTCGCTCTCCAAGACCTCCGAGTTCTACATAAGCGTTCTGGAACGCATCCTTCAGTTCGTCGTCCAGCGTTTGCTCCTTTCCTTGGAGGATGATAGTCGAGCACCGGTCCAGGATCCTCTCAGGAGCTCCCTTCATCACAAGCAAATGCTTGCTCTCTGAAGAGTTAGAGTTCTTGTGGATCGAGAGCTGCGAGAAGTATGAACACGTTAGCACCTACGCTCGCTTTCTTTATCACCCCACCTCGAAATACCAGAGGAACGAAGAATACCTGATACTTGTTAGTGGAGTTGAAAGGGATTTCGACTATCTTGGGGTACTTGTCCCTCATCTCTTTCACTGGACCGCAGCAAAGCTCGATACACTTCAGCAAGGCAGACTCCGAGGCATCGCCGGCGGTTTCTCTCTGGAAGAATCGAATTTAATAAATGTACGCTCTCAAACTCTAGTCGTAGCGATCGACATCTAGTCGTAGACGTACCTTAAGAATAGGAACGTTGCTCTGATCGCCGAGGAAGACGGCGCGGTTGCACAGGCCGGCCACACGAGCGAGCGCAGACCATGTAGGGGAGCTCCGGTCGAAAGAGGTTCCGCTCTGGTTCTCGGTGGTGTCGGCTTCGTGGATCTGGTTGTCGAACCACATGTGAGCCACGGTCATCCGGTTCTGGGTCAGGGTCCCGGTCTTGTCCGAGCAGATGGTGGAGGTCGAGCCGAGGGTCTCGACGGCTTCCAGGTTCTTCACCAGGCAGTTCTTCTTGGCCATACGCTTGGCGGTCAGGGTTAGACACACCTAGACGTAGATGCATACTCCTGTCAGTTCACGATACGATTGAACAATATGAAGAAATGTAACTATTTTTATCTATTTTTTAATAACTCTTACAGTGACGGTAGCGAGGAGACCCTCCGGAACGTTGGCGACGATGATCCCGATGAGGAAGATCACAGCCTCCAGCCAACCGTACCCAAGGATGAGGGACAAGATGAAGAAGGACACCCCAAGGAAAACGGCCACCCCGGTGATGATATGGATGAAGTGCTCGATCTCCTTGGCGATCGGCGTCTTTCCACCCTCGAGGCTCGAGGCCAGAGTAGCGATCCGACCCATCACGGTGCGATCTCCGGTATTGATCACGATGCCCTTTGCAGAGCCTAGGAAAGAGTGACCTCTGTTTGTCATCTCGTGTCATTCGTAGGTGTTGTTTTGTTTTGTTTTTGTATCGCATGCTATAGAAGTTATTTTTACGCTACCTTCAACACAGTTTGTGGAAAAGAATGCAATGTTTCTCGTCTCCAGTGGGTTGTTGTTGGAGAAGTCGGGAGTTCGGGTCTGAGGCTCGGATTCGCCAGTAAGGGAGGAATTGTCGACCTGAAAGGTAAGCAGTTGTTTATCTTAAATTGTAGTATGAGTGTATACAAAATTAAAGCATACCCAAAAGTGGGTTTATTGTGGATGGCCGAGGCTCTGTGAAGGATTGGCTTTCGGTCCGGGGTGTGTTACTGCACTGCGCCCAGTGATCCCGGAGAAGCCAGACCCACCGCCACCCTGACCAGGCTAGAGCCTTCGTAAAAACTGAAATTATTATTAATATTAATAATATTATTATCATTAGTATTTTTATTATTATTATTATTATTTTATTATTATTATTAATTCTACTATTATTATTATTTTATTATTGTTATTAATTCTATTATAAATAACTCTGTTATTATTATTATTATTTGTAACAATTCTATTATTATTAATTCTGTTATTATTATTAACAATTCTAATAATATTATTATTATTAATTCTATTGTTATTATTATTATAATTAACAATTCTAATATTATTAATTATATTATTAGTAGTAGTATTAATATTTTATTATTATTATTATTACTATTTTTATTATTATTATTAATTCTATTCATATTATTATTAATTCTATTTTTTAATTATCATTTTTACTATTATTATTACTAAAATTATTGCTATTATTATTACTATTTTTAATGTTTATCATTAATTCTATTATTATTATTAATTTTATTATTATCATTTTTACTATTATAATTGTTATTATTACTGTTATTATTGCTATTATTATTCATTCTATTATTAATATTAATATTATTATTATTATTACTAATATTATTGCTATTATTATTTATTTTATTATTATTTTCTTGTCTATTAATAATAAATTAATTTTATTATTAGAATCATACTAATACTTTTATTATTATTATTATTACATTAATTCTATTATAACTAATATTATTATCTTTTTACTTTTATTTTTTTATTTTATTATTAATACTATTATTACTACTATTAAATTTTTTTTATTACTTTTATTATTAATTCTATTATTATTATTATTATATTATTATTATTGCATTAATTTTATTTAACAGGTATTATAATGGTTATTATCATTGTTATTATTATTGTTTTTATTATTACTATTATTTTTTTTTTTTATTGTTATTATTTATTTTTTATTAATTTATTTTTTTTATTTTTTATTTTTTCCCACTTTTTTCCCCCAACTTTTATCCCCATTCTAATCGTGTCCAATTACCCTGAATGCGTCCCCTATACTGATTCGACCCTTTGCCGCTGACTGAGGACGCCACTTAACTGACTTGCACCCCCTCCGGCACGCAGTCAGTACAGCCTGCATTTTTCACCCGCACGAGCCGAGTTCATACACCGAGAGACACTGCGCATGGAGGGTCACACCCCCCTCAATGTTATTCCTCAGCCCTGTGCAGGCGCCGTCAGTCAACCAGCAGGGGCTGCAGTCATACCAGTTATGAGGACCTATGCTCCGACTCTACCCCTAACCCTGAACAACAGCCAAACGTTGTTCATACTGCCGCCCAACCCAGTCGGAAAGGTAGAGCCGAGTTTCGATACGATTCATCTATAAACCCAACTCTGGTGAGCTAGCGTACTTTACCGCTGCGCCACCTGAGCGGCTCTATTATTAGAGTTATTATTAGTATATAATTTTTATATTAATATTAGGTATATTTCGGTAATAACTGAATCACTGAACTATTTTATAATAATTAAACTATATTGGTAAATTTCTTAATTATTTATTATTAAATAATAATTTATTACTTTTCTACTCAGGATCACTTTTATATTATGTTTACATGACATTTACATTATTAAGGTTATACTTTAGTATCATGTTTACTATATTGACACCCCTAACGTGGTTACGGTCTGTAGATGAGTTTGGATATTGGTTAAAAAAAAAACAAAAAAAAACCTTATTATTTTGGGGTTTGAGTAAAGCACCTTGCATCCATGTGCAGCGATGATCCTGAGATCAGCCGGGATCCGGTCACCACCCTTAATCTCCACGATGTCTCCAGCCACCACGTCCTCAGCGTTTATGTTACTCTTCTCACCGTCTCGAATGACCAGGGCTTGCTAAATCACACAAAAACAAAAAAACATAGCGTCCAGAAACTTTAATCATGTAGTGCGTGTTTTATATGTGACATGTTTTTTTTTTTAGGGTCTATATACCTGAGGAACGAGGTTCTTGAAGGACTCCATGATCTTTGAACTCTTGGCTTCTTGATAGTAGGAAAAACAACCGGTGATCATCACCACGGCGGAGAGCACGATTCCGAGGTACAACTGTAGGGAAATGAGCGTAGGTTCACGTATAAGGCTTCTTATAAGAATCTGAGGTATGTTTGTGTATGGGAATTTGTGCCCATCCAGTCCATGATATCGTAATTCTTACATTATCGTTGGTCGGTTCGTCTTCGGACGCCGCCTGGATCCCGTACGCCAGGAAACACAGGATGGCGCCGATCCACAGCAGAGTGGAGAAGCCGCCGAAGAGCTGCTTACAGAACTTGACCCACTCCGGGGTGGTGGGAGGAGGGGTCAGGGCGTTGGGTCCGTCGCGCGCCAGGATCTCTTTGGCGCGGGAGGTGGTCAAACCCTAAAGGACAGAAAGGCGTTATATAACCCAGGACCTTCTCGCCCTGACCAGACAGTGCTACCCACTGATAGGTATGCAATATGTATTCAATACAGGGTCACCAAGGGTCCGATTGACCGGCGAAGAATTGGAAACATCCCGGACAGGTCGCAATTTTAGCCCCCCCAGTTAATCTGACTGCAGGGAGGAATCGAACCCATGACCTTCTCGCTCCTCATCCAAGAGCCATCATCACTCATCATCATCCAGCCTCACTTAAGGACCCAAGGGTGGCTGCGAGGGTCCAACAAGGCTGTCCCTAAATCCAAGGGTCCGACTGACCGGGCGAAAGGGTGGAAACACCCCAGACAGGTCGCGATTTTAATACCCTTATTTAACCTGACTGCATGTCTTTGGATTGTAGGAGGAATTCAGGAACCCAGGACCTTCTCGCTCCTCATCCAGGAGCCATACATATACAGGGAGTGCAGAGGCTTAAGGGCCTCGCTTAAGGTCCCAAGGGTGGCTGCGAGGGTCCAACAAGGGTGTCCCTAAATCCAAGACTCATACCTAGGGGGAGCGATTTTGGTACCCGAGGGTCCAACAAGGCTACCACTATCCCTAAATCCAAACTGTATTATATTCAATGCTAAAAGCTTTTTGGGGTCACCAAGGGTCCGGTTGACCGGGCGAAAGGGTGGAAACACCCCGTACGCGTCACCAGTCCATCACACTCGTACCTATGGGGGAGCGATTTTAGTCCCCCTAGTTAACCTGACTGCATGTCTTTGGATTGTTGGAGGACACCGGAGCTCCTGGAGAAATCCAGGAACCCAGGACCTTCTGGCTCCTCATCCAGGAGCCATCATCACTCATCATCTATCAGTCACTGTGAATATATACATGTACAGGTAGTGCAGAGAGGCTTAAGGGCCTCGCTCAGGGACCCAAGAGTGGCTTCGAGGGTCCAACAAGGCCACCAGTCCCTAAATCCAAACCGTATTATATTCAATGATGCTTTTCAGGGTCACCAAAGGGTGGAAACACCCCGGACAGGTCGCAATTTTAGCCCCCCCAGTTAACCTGACTGTATGGAGGAATCAAACCCAGGACCTTCTCGCTCCTCATCCAGGAGCCACCATCACTTAAGTTTCAAGGGCCTCGCTCAAGGACCCGAGGGTCCAACAAGGCTGTCCCTAAATCCAAGGGTCTGATTGACCAGGGTGGAAACCTCAGTTAACCTGACTGCATGTCTTTGGATTGTAGGAGGACACCGGAGCTCCTGGAGGAAACCCAAACGGAACGGGGGACCCGAACCCAGGACCTTCTCGCTCTGACCAGATAGGTATGCAATATATACAAGCCAGTCGTCATTATTTGGTCAATATTAATGAATCAAATTAATGAAGTGATTGAATTGTCCTTACTCTTTCAAGGTCAGAGCCGTACTTGCGGTGAAGCTCGTCCAAGGTCAGCTTATGGTCATCCTTCGAAGAAGAAACACGCATATCACACGACACGAATTTAAATAAATAATCAATCATAACCTAAATGAGTGTTGGTCTTTTTTTTTTTTGTACCAAATCCACTTCTTTCTTGAGATCGTCCATGTCCTTGTTCTGCTTCTTCCCTTTCTTCTTCTTGCCCCCACCATCTTCCGAAGTGGCCGCCAACTTGTACTTGTCGCCTCCCTTCTGCGCATACCGAGACACCAAAAATTCAAACCAGGAGCTCAAAAATCATGGCTATCAAACAAATAAATCAAGAAAATCGCGAGCACACTTACCCCGAATCCCATTTTCTTGTTTGTTTTTGGACCTCCTTGATTCCGAACCCTCCTCCTTCTGGCGAAGTCCTTGTGGCTCCTGAACGGGACGGGAGACTTTATACCTTCCTGGCTCACCTGCCCGGGTCTGTAAAGAGGGAGGGAGGGAGGAGATTTGAATAAAACCCAGAGGGAGGGAGGGAAGGCACTCGAAGTAAAAAGAAATTTGATTCTTGCTCACTTGCTTGATTCTTTATACCCTCAACCTTTAATCTCTGGGTCGGACTTTCAAGGGGAAGGGAAGGACGAGCGAAGGTTTCCGAAACCCTCCGCTGGTGTCCTGGTATTCTGTAAATCATTGACGCATCATTCCTAACGTCGACTAGTCAGGAAACAACGAGTACCTGCGGAGGCTCGGTTCCAATCCCAAAGGGAGTAACAGTAACATAATGAGAATCTGAATCCTGTCGTGTTTTGTAAACATCGGGATACAATCGCTGTCAGCAAGAGGAGCTTAAGATAAGAGCGGCGGGGACTGGGTGTACCCACGGTCCCACGATTCTCACGTTGCATCTTCTCCCGTCGTCTACCAACAGACATTCCGTCTGCGTCATAAATCAAAGTGCTTGATTGAAGTTCCCTCTGGCCTCTGGACTCTGGTCTGCGTGGTTACATTTTAATAAGCTCCCTTCTTCCCTGTTATAAAACTCCGACATTTATTAACCCCAGATTTGCCCCGTACAAAGAGCCACCGGTGTAGCAGAACCGGTTTCAAGCCGAGTGACCTGAGACAGAAGAGTAACAGTACACTCCAGACTCGCACGGCTGAACGGTTCGGACACAATGCCCGGCCTTCGTTCTTCAAGAGCCTAGACGACCTCAAGGAGGACGCCGGTCGGTCAAGGAGGTCGACCGGGAGAATTGAAGAGATTCCCTTCCTCTCATTCCTTTTTGATAGTACGCTTTATATCGTGCTTTATGACACGACCCAGATTTGGGCTGCAGCCAGGCCAGTCTAGGAGCTGTTTAACTTTGTAGTTCTACAATTACTGACTGTAGTCCTGTCTGTTTCTCTTAATGCTTTCATCCTGTTCTTCAATGGTCAGGACTCTCCCAGGACCACCACAGATCAGGTATTATTCGGGTGGTGGGTCATCCTCAGCACTCTCTGCAGTGACACTGACATGGTGGTGGTGTGTTAGTGTGTGTTGTGCTAGCATGACACCTCACTGTCACTGCTGGACTGAGAATCGTCCACCAACCAAAGGACGTGGGCAGACTCCTGTGACCACCGATGAAGGTCTAGAAGATGACCATCGTGTCTGACTTTACATCTACAAGGTGGACCAACTAGGTAGGAGTGTCTAATAGAGTGGACAGTGAGTGGACAATGATTTCCAATGGTGCAGGTGTAAAAGTTGAGAGCACCTTGGAGGGTAATCTGAAGTCCCTTAAGCGTCTAAGTTGATAAAGACGCTGACGGGCCTTCTTTTACAGGACCTAAAATCTAAAATGATTTTGACACCCCACCACCCCCACCCCCCGCAATATATTGATGTAAGATGTACAAATCAGCATATTCCACTCAATAGCTTTGTGTGATGTTGGGAAAAAAACAGTTGGTAGTACGGCAGGGGTGCTTCACAGTGCCCCCCCCCCCCCCCCACCCCCCCACCCGCCTCAAATCCTGACGGATTGGTTTTAACCCAATCTTTACTGCTCACAAATTAAAACCGGGGAAAAAACATATCGGATCCACCTTGTAACCGCTAAACCCAAAATTTCAGGTTACCCCGAGCTAAACAAACACCAGACGCAAACACACAAACACGTCAGTTCATCTCTGCTTACCTGCTTCTGCCGGGATTAGGCCGTAATTACGGTGTATCAGATACGTCGTTCAGGGACGAATGTTTATCACGGCTTACGCTTGTCCCGTCCTGGGGATTACAGAGCACAGAATGCGCCGGTGTTAGCTTCCCTGGTAAAAATAGATGGTTTTGCTTAACAAAGATGGAAACGAGGCGTCCAAAGTCAGGCGATTTACTTAACAAATACTTAGTGTCGAGTTAAAATACACCAATCAGCCATAACATTAAAACCACCTCCCTGTTCTAAACTCACTGTCTACGTACATATAGAAGCACTTTGTAGTTCTACAATTACTGACTGTAGTCCGTCTGTTTCTGTACATACTTATTTTGCCTGCTTTCATCCTGTACTTCAATGGTCAGGACTCTCCAAGGACCACCACAGAGCAGGTATTATTTAGGTGGTGGATCATTCTCAGGACTGCAGTGACACTGACATGGTGGTGGTGTGTTAGTGTGTGTTGTGCTGGAATCCTACCTAGTCGGTCCACCTTGTAGATGTAAAGTCAGAGACGATCGCTAATCTCATCTATTGCTGCTGTTTGGTCTGAGTCGGTCATCTTCTAGACCTTCATCGGTGGTCACAGGACGCTCTCCACGGCGTGCTGTTGGCTGGATGTTTTTGGTCGGTGGACTATTCTCAGTCCAGCAGTGACAGTGACGTGGCACACTAGCACACCACCACCATGTCAGTGTCAGTGCAGTGCTGAGAATGATCCACCACCCAAATAATACCTGCTCTGTAGTGGTCCTGGGGGGGGGGGTGGTCCTGACCATTGAAGAACAGCATGAAAGCAGGTTAAAAAGTATGTCGGGAAACAGACGGACTACAGTCAGTAATTGTAGGACTACAAAGTGCTTCTATATGGTAAGTGGAGCTGAAACAAAGAGGTGGTCATAATGTTTCAAAACGTCCTCCGTGTGTACGTTTCTGAAGGAGCAAAGTCATTCACCTACACTGGGGCTTTTGTGTAAGCCGGGCATGCTGCATGTGAAGGTCCATTGTTCTACTGTGTGTGTGTGTGTGTGTGTGTGTGTGTGTGTGTGTGTGTGTGTGCACGCTACACACACACATTTTACTCCACACGGCTCAGGTTACCACATTCTACCACTCCCACAACATGAAAAAGTTCCATTCATCTTCTTTCTTTAGCACAACCCTGACTTAGCAGTTACGCTTCTTGTAAGAGACCAACTACATATTAATAAACTCTAACATCAGCCAGTTTCTAAGTTGTGCCTGTAGTTACAGTTTAGCTACCTCACCCCTCCCTCCCCCACATAGATCTAAGGCAGAATCTCTTCCCTAAAAGCTCTCAGCCGTGTTTCTCACACTCGCCATAAACGTCATTTAGAGCAGCAGATCAATCCGCTGCATGTTTTTGGGAAGTACAGGTACAGGTCACATTCAGAGCCGTCCACAGCGAAGGTGGAGCAGTGACCAGGTTCAGGGTGACAGCAGGATTTTAAAGACCAGGTTGAGAAAGGCAGTCGTTAAGTTCGAGACAGTGTTTTTAATTCATATGACAGCTTGTTTGGCTTTTAATTGACAGTCCAAAGAACTACCCAGCAGGCTACCACTGTCCCTAATATTGCCAATTTGTGAACACAAAGGTAGATTATAGGTTAAAAAAAAAAAAAAGTGTCATATTACTGAACTTTACTGTTTGCATTTTTTTTTTTTTATCATTAAAATCATAAAAAATTGTATCTAAATTATTAACAAACCTTTAGAAATAAAACTGTGATTTTGAATTGTTAAACAATCTAATAGTAAGACCTACAATTATATAATGATAATATAATAATAACAATAACAACAGCATTAATATTAATAATAATAGTAATTATAATAAAAATAATAATATAATCATAATAATAAAAATAATAACAACAATAATAAAAATAATAATAATAATGATAATAATAAAAATAATACCAATAATAATAATAACAACAATATTAATAAAAATTATAATAAGAACAATAAAAATAATAACAATAACAATAACAACAACAATAATAATAATATAATAATAATAACAACAATAATAATAATAACAATAATAATACTAACAATAACATTAATATTAACAATAATAATAATAATAATAATAATAATAACAATAATATTAATAATAACAATAACAATAATAATAATAATAATAGTAATAATAATAACATTAATATCAACAATATTAATAATAACATTAATAATAATAATAACATTAGTAATAGTTTATCATTGTCAGGGTTATGACACAAGTACCATGAACACAGCACTAAGACGCTGCAGGGCTTCGACCATCTCCTCCTCAGACGTAACCAACCAATCTGTGTAGACACCCGGCCGGCTGATAGCACCGCTGAGATTAAAACCGGATCTGGACTTATAGAGGGTAATAGAGGGCTGCTCCACCCGAGCACCATTATTATTATTATTATAATTATTGTTATTATTATTATTATTTTATTATTATTATTACTATTATTATTATTATTATTATTATTGTTATTATTATTATTATTGTTATTTTTATTATTATTATTATTATTATTATTATTTTATTATTATTATTATTACTATTATTATTATTATTGTTATTATTATTATTATTATTATTATTACAGTTATTTTATTATTATTATTTTATTATTATTATTATTGTTATTATTATTATTGTTTTTATTGTTATTATTACTATTATTATTGTTATTATTATACATATATTTACAAAATTATGCAGAGAAGAAACTCACAATATACAGTTGACTCAGCCTAGGAAAAAAAGGCAATGACATAAATGCATCTGTGTATATAGATGATTTACGTTTGTTTATTTAATTATTCTGGGAAATTCTTTTTGGGATCCGACCAAAAAGTACATTAGTGCATGAGTTCTCGGTTTACTTCACGAGGATGTAATGAAATCAGGTTTTAATCCGTAATATTTTACTGATCAGAGGCTCCCAGTTCTTGATTTTAATAGAAATAAAAAAACCTCGCACGTCAGAGACCTCGAACAGTGTATAAGACGGAAACGTGATCAGTGTGTTGATGGTATCAGATAATGGAGCCAGTGGGACATCCTCAGAACTTCCCATACATGGTTTAGCCAAGAGCGTTTTCAAGATTAGCCTAAATAGAATTACACACACACACACTCGAAAGCAAAGATCAGAGCAAGGCTACAAATAATATATAAGGCTGTTTACCAGGGTTAACTGCTGAGAAGATAGGCAGTGGTGCAGGAGTAGCAGAGTAATGCCCATCTGCCATGCCATTTATAGCTGAGAGAGGCTGCACGGAGGCTCTTTTGGCTTCTCTTGACCGGCACTTAGCCAATCACGGGGATGGCAGTACATCAGAGAAACCCCGGTCCGACCCCCCACCCACAGACACAGCCAATTCTGATGTTTGGACCCCAGGTCAACGGAACTCAGATCTCACACAGATGAATCAGGAGTCATTTTGGGAGTCAAATTTAAAAGTGATTCGAGTCCGCTGTGAACGCTCCACTTACCATATACGTAGAAGAACTTTATAGTTTTACAATTACTGACTGTAGTCCATCTGTTTCTCTACATAGCTTTTTAGCCTGCTTTCACCCTGTTCTTCAATGGTCAGGACCCCCACAGGACCACTACAGAGCAGGTATTATTTAGGTGGTGGATCATTCTCAGGACTTCAGTGACACTGACATGGTGGGGGTGTGTTAGTGTGTGTTGTGCTGGTATGAGTGTGTCCACTCTGGTCCACCTTGTAGATGTAAAGTCAGAGACAATCACTCATTTATCATCTAGTTGGTCATCTTCTAGACCTTCATCAGTGGTCACAGGACGCTGCCCACGGGGCGCTGTTGGCTGGATGTTTTTGGTTGGTGGACTATTCTCAGTCCAGCAGTGACAGTGAGGTGTTTAAAAACTCTCATACCTGCTCTATAGTGGTCCTGTGGGGGTCCTGACCACTGAAGAACAGGGTGAAAGCATGAGATGCAGAGATACCGATAGACTACAGTCAGTAATTGTAGAACTACAAAGTGCTTCTATATGGTAAGTGGAGCTGATAACATGGACAGTGAGCGAAGGTCATTCGAAGGTTGGAACTCCCTGTGCCCCTGCGCTACGACGTCCAGGTTAAACGTTAACCGCCGCGTCTCTGACGTCCTTGTACTTCAACCAGGGCTCTGCTTCCGTAAGACAGTCCGAAATAAATAAGGACAGGAAGCCTAGTGTGAGTGAGTGTGTGTGTGTGTGTGTGTGTGGGGGGGGGGGGGGGGTATGAGTTAAACACGTTACTCGGTTTGATGTTCCGCAGACGCGTTTTAAGCCGCCGCTAATCTGCAAATCATTTCGCCTGGAGATACACAGACTTGATGTTTGAAAGCCGGGCGCTCGGTCCGGATAGCGGCCTGTCGTACGTCTAAACGCCAACCGATTCCATTGGTAGCCCTGATTGTAACATCTACTCCTAACAGTAAAAGTAAGCATTAAGTTCAGTCCCAGTTTCTCATGTGGCCTCTTGCTGCTCTAAGATCTCGATGTACTTTTCTGCATTAATGCTGCATCACAGACGTGTAAATGACCTTCACCAAGGGCACTGACACGCCCCATACCATGACAGACCCTGGCTTTTGGACTTGTTCCTGCTAACAGTCTGGATGGTCCTGTTCGTCTCGCTGATTCGTCTGATCACAATCCACGTTTCTAATGTGTGATGGTCCATCCTGGATGCCTCCGAGCCCGGAGAAGTCGACGCCGCTTCTGGACGTGGTTAACATAAGGCTTATTTTTTGCACAGTAAAGTTTTAAGTATCATTTGTGCAGTAACTCTTGATAAAGGTTTGATAAACTAATCCCTCACCCATGTGGTTATATCAGCTAGTGTTGAGTGGAGGTTCTTGATGCGGCGCCGTCTGAGGGATGGAAGATCACGGGCGTTCAGGTTAAGCTCGCGCCCTCGGCCTTTACGCACTGAAATTCCTCCTGATTCCTTGAATGGTTGAATGATATTATGCACTGTAGAGGGAGAAATATGCAAATCCTCTCCAAGTCCCAGCCTTTCCTGGATGTTTTTTTTTGGGTTTTTTTGCCCCCGTCCCAACTTTTTTGGAATGTGTTGCAGACCTGAAATGCAGGAATGGATGTTTATTAATAAATCTATCTGTCTATCTACTTACCTACCTACCTACCTACAGTGGTACCTTGTAACTCAACGTCCCCTAAACTCAAAATCTTTGAAACTCAACGCCACTCAACACTAGCTGATATAACCACACGGGTGAGGGATTAGTTTATCAAACCTTTATCAAGCTCTACAATACAGAGTTACTGCACAAATGATACTTAAAACTTTACTGTGCAAGAAAGAAGCCGTATGTTAACCACGTCCGGAAGTGGTGTCGACTTCTCCGGGCTCGGAGGCATCTAGGATGGACCGTCACACAGTGGAAACGTGGATTGTGGTCAGATGAATCAGCATTCCAGGTCTGTTATCAGTCTAAAACAAGTCCAAAAGACAGGGTCGGTCATGGTATGGGGCGTGTCAGTGCCCTTGGGAAAGGTCGTGGCTGCGGAAGAAGAGGGTACGGGTACCGGACTGACCCGCCTGTCCCCCCACATCACTAAATCACTCGGTCACGTCGGTGCCGAAACGTCTTTTAAGTGTTGTGAAAAGGAACGGCGACGTTACAAAGTGGTAAACGCTTTACCGTCCCAACTTTTTTTGGAACGTGTTGCAGGCCTGAAATGCAGGAATGGATGTTTATTAATAAATGAAACATGAAATATCTCAGGTTCATCCTGTCTGCCATCAAATAAAGGTCAAAGTAAATGTAAGGAACTCTGTGTTTTTTCATTATTTGGATTTTCCATCCTGTCCCAACTTTTTCTGAGCAGCAAAATACAAATCTGTTGTGGGTTCCAACTGGTCAGTGTTGGGTTTGTATCCAAAACACGGCTCATGCTGGTTGGGGAGAGTATCAAAATGAGCATAAACATGATAGATAGAACATGATAAATACTGGTCACCACCAAGACCTGCTGGTCTGTACTTCTTAGGAGAGTATGCCAAATTCGGACTGTACCGCTCGGACCCTGGTATTCGCCACCCTGCGAGGGTCGAACCGTGCCTCCTGGGACAATACGCCAACCGGACCATCGAATGTATTCTAGCTTCTTGACTCTATCGAGCGGCGGCAGATGAGGGAATAAGTGGGGCAACGAGACGGCGGGAGGATGCAGCCCCGCTTCCGAGGCTCGCCGATGACCCGCTGTTGCCAGGCAACCGCATCTGCGCGGCGGGGTCCGCTTTAAAGATTAATGGGCGGCGTCCGTGAGGGCTCGTCTCAGCTTGAGACTTCGAGAGCATTCGTTTAGGGCAGACGGAGTGTCAGCGTGGGAGGGATCCTTAAGGTGGACTCACGATGGATGTCTGGATGTTCTCATCACCCCTCACCCCCGCTTCCACCAATCTCCAAGTAGAAAAACAGAGAATTATACCGTCTCAGAAGGTCCAGCAACGTCGTACCCCTTCATAAGAACATCAAAGCTGTACCTACATGCAGTTGTGTAATACAAGAGACTGGCACCTACATAATCCTTCCAGGCCATGATAGCATGTGGGCGTGATTCTGTAAGCCGTACCCCTTGCAGATCCCCAGTACAACAGTTTCTGGTCACTGGACATTGTACATTTACAGTAGGAGACAGAGCTGGAGTGCAGGCAGGCCGGTCAAGCACAGGTAGTTTCAGGTAGCATTTCTTGACATACGTAGCTGTGAACTTTTCTGAAGTACTTCCAAGCCCATGAGCTCATTAGCATGATGGTTTCTCTGAGAACTCAAAGGTCTCACACATTCAACAGTGTCCATTCAAAAGTAGTATACGCATATAGTCACGGTTTCTGAACGTTGTATAATATGATTTATACAAAAGTTAGTTCCGACCTTACAATCTGATTGGTTGAGAAGCGTTCTAACCGTGCTGATATTCGTGATAACAGCACGGCCTTTTCACACCACAACTGTATCACTCCGCTGACGCGTTGCCAGTAACGACGAGCTTCATGCACACAAACGCGCACGCGGGCGACACGGACTTTTTCCCCGATCGCGTTTTAAATCCGTTATCCGATATACAATCTAGCGCACTTGTGTAGGGAACATAAATCAATTGTCTAATATATTGTCTAGTGCACTATGTAGTGGACATGAATGCGTTATCTGATACACAATCTAGTGCACTGTGTAGGGAACATAAATCAATTGTCTAATATATTGTCTAGTGCACTATGTAGTGAACATAAATGCGTTATCTGATATACAATCTAGTGCACTGTGTAGGGAACATAAATCAATTGTCTAATATATTGTCTAGTGCACTATGTAGTGAACATGAATGCGTTATCTGATACACAATCTAGCGCACTGTGTAGGGAACATAAATCAATTGTCTAATATATTGTCTAGTGCACTATGTAGTGAACATGAATGCGTTATCTGATACACAATCTAGCGCACTGTGTAGGGAACATAAATCAATTGTCTAATATATTGTCTAGTGCACTATGTAGTGGACATGAATGCGTTATCTGATATACAATCTAGTGCACTGTGTAGGGAACATAAATCAATTGTCTAATATATTGTCTAGTGCACTATGTAGTGGACATGAATGTGTTATCTGATACACAATCTAGTGCACTGTGTAGGGAACATAAATCAATTGTCTAATATATTGTCTAGTGCACTATGTAGTGGACATGAATGCGTTATCTGATACACAATCTAGTGCACTGTGTAGGGAACATAAATCAATTGTCTAATATACTGTCTAGTGCACTATGTAGTGAACATAAATGCGTTATCTGATATACAATCTAGTGCACTGTGTAGGGAACATAAATCAATTGTCTAATATATTGTCTAGTGCACTATGTAGTGAACATGAATGCGTTATCTGATACACAATCTAGTGCACTGTGTAGGGAACATAAATCAATTGTCTAATATACTGTCTAGTGCACTATGTAGTGGACATGAATGCGTTATCTGATTTACAATCTAGCGCACTATGTAGGGAACATAACCAATTGTCTAATTCACTATGTAGGGAACATAAATCCGTGATCTGATATACAATCTAGCGCACTGTGTAGGGAACATAACCAATTGTCTAATTCACTATGTAGGGAACATAAATCCGTGATCTGATACACAATCTAGTGCACTATGTAGGGAACATTAATGTGTTTGCGACGCGAACAGTTAGCTTAATAGCTCATTTAGCAGCTCCTAAAAGTTCTGTTATCACCCATAATCCTTTTTTTTTTTTTTTCTTCGGATTGTCTTGCCTTCTTCTTCTTGTTGTTCTTACCTCCCCGAAATGAGTTTTTTGCAACTTGGGATGTGTGCTTTGTAGTGTTAAACTTTATGCCTTTTTTAGCCTACTGTGTTAAGGCAGGGTAGGGAATTTTTACCATTGCATAGCAGCAACTTATTTGCTGTGGAACTACTTTTTGGCGGAAGGTATTGTCAATATTAAAGCATATTTAATATGAAATTCAGGGCTTCTTTGATTTATTTTCTTTCTTTATTTTGTAAAAACTGTTGTATAAAAGCAATAGAACACTTGAGGTCGTGTGTTATGATGATCTACGGAACTCGCCTTCGGCTCGTGCCTGCGACCAAATCACAGCCGTGTTCTATTGCTTAATTGTATTCAACCAATGGTCCATTGGTTATAGATATATTTACGGGCAGTATGGTGGCCTTACAACAAGAAGTACTTGGGTTTGATTCCTACATGTCCTCCCTGTGTTCATCTAGGTTTCCTCCGAGTGTTTCCAGTTTGCTCTCACATTCAAAGAGTCTCCAATCTCACCTATGGCGATGAGCTCCTTGAGGATCCTTGAGGAGCTGAGGCGGTTCCCTGGACGCCTCCCTTGGAGGTATACGAGGCACATCTGGCGGGAAGGAGGCCCCGCGGCGGCTGATTTCACCCTAGGAGCTGGTTGAAGTTGCAAGGGACGAAGACGACTAGGCTTTCTTGCTTGTCCTGTTGCCACCACGAGCCAATGTCTGTGTGTGTGTGTGTGTGTGTGTGTGTGTGTGTGTGTCTGCGATTGAACTGATAAAGGTAGAAAAAAAACTAATCAACTTCATAGTATTTTGTAAATATAAATATAAACACATTATTTAACATTTGATGCCTGCAACACGCACATATACAGACAGAAGCAGGCACTTTGTTTTGACCTTCTGTAGAACTGAAGGTCACAGAAGCAACAATAACGTCGAGTTATTCTAATCTAAACCCACCCATAAAAGCAGCACTAGTTACCTATTAAACCATTTAGACAGATAGAGCGTTTCAAAAACATGTTTTATGTATATTTGAGATTAATTTGACCTCAGACTAACATTCATTCCTTGGTAATGAAGTACAGTATAATGCTAGTTTGTTTGCTCATTTGTTTATGACTTACTTTGGCATATTTTATACGTTATAATCAAACTTTGGTGTAATTTACAACCCAAAATGTTACAGTAAATACGTTTAAATGTAGAATTTGCATTAAAATACCACAAAAACACTTTTTATAGCGTTTTTATAAAGCTAAATAAAGGCGCTATTGTACTCAGAACTAATGTAAGTGTGCTGCTCTGGAGCGCCATCTGTCGGCGGAGGAAAAAGTTAATTTAATATGAACATAAAAATGTAATACAGACATCCCAAGTTGCAAAAACTCATTTCAGGGAGGTACCCCCGGACCTCGACCCCAAGCCCAAAAAAAAACCTCTCGCACAGGATCATGGGTGATAACAGAACTTTTAGGAGCTGCTAACTGAGCTACTAAGCTAACTGTTTGCGTCACAAACACATTAATGTGTACTACATAGTGCACTAGATGGTGTGAAAGATAATAGATTTATGTTCCCTACATAGTGCACTAGATTGTATATTAGAAAAGAATTTATGTTCCTTACTTAGTGCACTAGATAGTCTACTAGATAATAGACTTACGTTTCTTACATAATGCTTTAGGTAGCGTATTAGTTAACGGATTTATGTTCCCTACATAGTGCACTAGATAGTATTTTAGATATGAATTTATGTTCCCTATGTAGTGCACTAGATAGTGAATTACACAATTTATTTATGTTCCCTACACAGTGCGCTAGATTGTATATCAGATAACGGATTTATGTTCCCTACATAGTGCACTAGATAGTGTATTAGATAACGCATTCATGTTCACTACATAGTGCACTAGAAAGTATAACTAGATGATGATTTGTGTTCCTTACATACTGCACTAGATAGTGTATTGCTTAATTAATTATGTTCCCTACACAGTGCACTAGATTGTGTATCAGATCACGGATTTATGTTCCCTACATAGTGCACTAGATTGTGTATCAGATCACGGATTTATGTTCCCTACATAGTGCACTAGATTGTATATCAGATAACGGATTTATGTTCCCTACATAGTGCACTAGATTGTATATCAGATAACGGATTTATGTTCCCTACATAGTGCACTAGATAGTGTATTAGATAACGCATTCATGTTCACTACATAGTGCGCTAAATTGTATATCAGATTACGGATTTATGTTCCCTACATAGTGCACTAGATAGTGTATTACATAATTAATTATGTTCCCTACATAGTGCACTAAATTGTATATCAGATCACGGATTTATGTTCCCTACATAGTGCACTAGATAGTATATTAGACAATTGATTTATGTTCCCTACACAGTGCGCTAGATTGTATATCAGATCACGGATTTATGTTCCCTACATAGTGCACTAGATAGTGTATTAGATAACGCATTCATGTTCACTACATAGTGCGCTAAATTGTATATCAGATTACGGATTTATGTTCCCTACATAGTGCACTAGATAGTGTATTACATAATTAATTATGTTTCCTACACAGTGCACTAAATTGTATATCAGATCACGGATTTATGTTCCCTACATAGTGCACTAGATTGTGTATCAGATCACGGATTTATGTTCCCTACATAGTGCACTAGATTGTATATCAGATAACGGATTTATGTTCCCTACATAGTGCACTAGATTGTATATCAGATAACGGATTTATGTTCCCTACATAGTGCACTAGATAGTGTATTAGATAACGCATTCATGTTCACTACATAGTGCGCTAAATTGTATATCAGATTACGGATTTATGTTCCCTACATAGTGCACTAGATAGTGTATTACATAATTAATTATGTTCCCTACATAGTGCACTAAATTGTATATCAGATCACGGATTTATGTTCCCTACATAGTGCACTAGATAGTATATTAGACAATTGATTTATGTTCCCTACACAGTGCGCTAGATTGTATATCAGATCACGGATTTATGTTCCCTACATAGTGCACTAGATAGTGTATTAGATAAC
Source organism: Trichomycterus rosablanca (assembly GCF_030014385.1). NCBI lineage: Eukaryota > Metazoa > Chordata > Actinopteri > Siluriformes > Trichomycteridae > Trichomycterus > Trichomycterus rosablanca. Next base: position 30,517,927 of record NC_086002.1, read on the forward strand.
GCATTCATGTTCACTACATAGTGCGCTAAATTGTATATCAGATTACGGATTTATGTTCCCTACATAGTGCACTAGATAGTGTATTACATAATTAATTATGTTTCCTACACAGTGCACTAAATTGTATATCAGATCACGGATTTATGTTCCCTACATAGTGCACTAGATAGTGTATTAGACAATTGATTTATGTTCCCTACACAGTGCACTAGATTGTATATCAGATCACGGATTTAATACGCGTGCGTGGGTGTGTGTGTGTGTGTCGCTCTTGGCCGCTCGTTCTAGATTCCGGGAGATTTTATCTGACTTGTGGGCATCCGGGAGACTTCGGATGTCTGGTAATAAATTAATAAATTATTAAATAAATAAATGAAAAACATTACATTTGTGATCAATAGACCAGCCTATTAGTGATATCTGTCTATTTTTAATCTTTTAATTTGAGTGCCTAAAATGTAGCATGTAATGTTTAAGACATATTCAACACACGGTGTGACTTTTACCTATAAAACTATCTTATTTCTTTCTTTCTTTCTTTATTTATTTATTTCTTTATGTACATTCTAGAGTTATTAATGGTCACATATGTTCATATTTAGTGTATATTTGAGATCATTTAGCAGCGGTTTGCTTCAGAATGAATACAAACGCTGCCGCAAACAAACAGTTGAACAGTTAGCGTGCTAGCTTATGGCAAAATGTTGATAACGAATAGACAGAACAGGAGAGAAGAAGTGTTAGCATTAGCGTTGTCTGATATTAAACACTCAAACAATAGTCGCATAATAGTAGCACGACAAAGGATGCGAGTACTCACCCAGATCCAGGACTATCCACGCCGTACATAATGCGCTATTGTCCGTCTCTAATTGCACAAGCGCGCTCATAAAAATAGGGCGAGTTCGTTCGAGGTGTTTGCTCAGTTTATTTGACGCCGTCGGCCGCAAGACGCTGAGTAAACACACGAGCGTAGCTGTGAACAACAGGACGATTTTCGGTTTGCTAGCTATCCCGAATCCCAAATCGTTTTCTACTCTGTACAAACAATTACACAATACTGCCGAAAGTATGAACTTGAGTGACTCCCGTTCTTAATCCATATGGTTTAATATGATGTGGGCCCACCCTTTGCAGCTATAACAGCCTCGACTCTTCTGGGAAGGCCTTCCACAGGGTTTAGGGGTGTGTTTATGGGAATTTTCGACCATTCTATTCCTCCAGAAGCGCATTTGTGAGGTCAGATACTGATGTTGGCCGAGAAGGCCTGGCTCGCAGTCTGCACTCTAATTCATCCCAAAGGTGTTCTGTCAGATGAGAGGTCAGGACTCATACACGTCTTTATGGCTCATGACTGGTGCGCAGTCATGTTGGAACAGGAAGGGGCCATCCCCAAACTGTTCACACAAAGTTGGGAGCATAGAATTGTCCAAAATCTCTTGGTATGCTGAACCATAATCCCCCCTCCACCAAACCCAGACTCGTCCATCGAATCGCCAGACGAAGAAGCGCGATTCATCAATCCAGAGAACACGTCTCCACAGCTCTAGAGTCCAGACGCTTGGATGCAGCTGCATATGCTCAGCCATGGAGACCCGTTCCATGAAGCTCTCTACACACTGTTCTTGAGCTGATCTGAAGGCCACATGAAGTTTGGACGTCCGTAGCGATCGACTCTGCAGAAAGTCGGCGACCTCTGCGCGCTATATGCGCCTCAGCGTCCGCTGACCCCGCCCTGTCATTTTACATGGCTACCACTTCGTGGCGGAGTTGCTTCCACTTTGTTATAACAGCACTGACAGTCGACTGTGGAATATTTAGTAGAGAGGAAATTTCACGACTGGACTTGTTGCACAGGTGGCATCACGGTACCACCCTGGAATTCACTGAGCTTCACTAATGTGTGTAGAAGCAGTCTGCATGCCTAGGTGCTCGGTTTTATACACCTGTGGCCATGGAAGTGATTGGAACACCCATTTTGAAATTATAGTGTATAATAGGAAATGTTCCAACTTCCAACAAATAAATATATAAATAAAATGATCTATGTCTATAAATGTGTCTGGTGAGCTAGATGCTAGATTTTAAATCAAGTCTTCATCAGATCAATGATGCAGCTAATGAACAAAGAAAATGTACGATGTATTGCACCTGGTCCGTGCTCACATGACATAATTAGCCTATGAATGGTGGCTTTGATGCTTCAAAAGGCCTTTATTCCCTGTCCATGTTCACAATGCCCTTTTCTCGGGAGCATAGGATGACATGAAACGTGTCTGTACAGAGCGAGCGCTAGGTTTTCACACAGACGCCATGTTTCTCAGCACAAGATTGCAAAGAATTGAGACCTTTCACCATCTACAGTTCATAAAATAATGAAGATTCTTATATCAGGAACAACAGAATGTGACGCCTGCAAAACACTCTCGGCAAAATAAGATGACGGTTGGGGTCGTCAAGAGGAGCGTCCACCAAGGGCTCAGTCTTTCCGAGCCAGGATGGGTCGTGGTTCACCACATTGAGCAAGACCGTTGATGTGGAGGAACTCCAAGGAACTCCAAGTCATGCTACCATGATGAGCATAGCCACATGAGTTCGGGAGCGCTTTGGCAGCAAGTTCTCCGGGCTTGAAGGAATCTGAGATGGACCGAAAGACAGTGGAAACGTGTTCTGTGGTGAGATGAGTCCACGTTTCTGCTTACCCACCAGATCCAGATCCAGTTACCAACGAAAGCAGCATCGGTGATACCACAGCAAGGGTGATCTGCATATACGTGATGGTACCATTGATGTGGAGGAACTTCAAGGAACTCCAAGTCATGCTACCATAATAAGAATAGCCACATGAGCTCGGGAGCGCTTTGGCAGCAAGTTCTCTGGGCCTGAAGGAATCTGAGATGGACCGAAAGACAGTGGAAACGTGTTTTGTGGTGAGAGCAAGGGTGATCTGCATATACGTGAAGGTACCATTGATGTGGAGGAACTCCAAGAAACTTCCAAGGAACTCCAGGTCTATCTCAGCAGGACAACGCCCAGCCTGAGAGGTGTCTCCAGATCTGTCTCCTATTGAAAATGTATGGCGCTCAATGAAGAGGACAATCAGAAGACGGTGACCATATATACCTGTTCTGGACATGGAATAACACAGTTCCCCAAACTGTCCTCTGCTTCTCCCCTCTCAAAGTCAAACAGGACGATCGTCCAAGACCACAGATGTCATCTTACAAACAAACTATTCAAAACAATTCCAGCACAGTGTTGTTCTACCCGACAGGATCAACGTTTGGTCTCTGTGTTTGGACAGGGGCCCCGTGGAGCGAGATCAGAAACGGTCAGTGCACACAAGTGTGTGAAATTCCGAACGTTCCTCGGGTCACTGGCCGTGTTTGTTCAGATGCAGCCACGTCCACTTTTGGCCTGCGAGACAGCTGCGGCGGTGTCAGAAGGGTGGAATGCTGAGGCTTGTTTTGTTTCATCTACTTCAGAAAATTGGGGCCAGTTTAGTTTGGGTACTTTACAGTGACCCATAGTTCTTTGTGGAACGGCTTTTCATGGTCCTTTCCCAAGGTTGCTGAGATGAGGGCAGTTGTAGCCTAGTGGTAAATGTACTGGACTAGTCTGCCACCCTTGTTGGACCCTTGAGCAAGGCCCTTAACCCTCAATTGCTTAGACTGTATACTGTCACAGTACTGTAAGTCGCTTTGGATAAATGCCTACTGTCTGCTAAATGCCGAAAATGTAAACGTAGAAGCAGCTAGAACTTGGATGACACTGTCCACAGTCAAGCAAGCTTCACATCAGCATGATCTTATAGCCTATTTCAGCCGGGAACGGGGTGTGTCCCACCAGAACTGCTGGAACCAAAGACGACAAGGGTTTTCAGCTCCAACCTTGGCGTCATCCTTGGTCGTGTCAAGTAATCTACGCGCTTCCATTGCGCAACGCCCACCCTTGATGACGCATCTTCGGCTCCCAAAAACTGGTGGGAACGTGAGCCGGTTCTTTAAAACAGCACCGAGGTTCTAAGAATTCAAGAACCAGAGTTCTATTGGTCGTAACATACATAAGTACAGTATATATACTCTATTCATATCAAATCTGTGTGTATATATATATATATATACATACAGTATATATATATATAAGTACAGTATATATACTCTATTCATATCAAATCTGTGTGTGTATATATATATATATATACATACAGTATATATATATATAAGTACAGTATATATACTCTATTCATATCAAATCTGTGTGTATATATATATATACAGTGTATCACAAAAGTGAGTACACCCCTCACATTTCTGCAGATATTTAAGTATATCTTTTCATGGGACAACACTGACAAAATGACACTTTGACACAATGAAAAGTAGTCTGTGTGCAGCTTATATAACAGTGTAAATTTATTCTTCCCTCAAAATAACTCAATATACAGCCATTAATGTCTAAACCACCGGCAACAAAAGTGAGTACACCCCTAAGAGACTACACCCCTAAATGTCCAAATTGAGCACTGCTTGTCATTTTCCCTCCAAAATGTCATGTGATTTGTTAGTGTTACTAGGTCTCAGGTGTGCATAGGGAGCAGGTGTGTTCAATTTAGTAGTACAGCTCTCACACTCTCTCATACTGGTCACTGAAAGTTCCAACATGGCACCTCATGGCAAAGAACTCTCTGAGGATCTTAAAAGACGAATTGTTGCGCTACATGAAGATGGCCAAGGCTACAAGAAGATTGCCAACACCCTGAAACTGAGCTGCAGCACAGTGGCCAAGATCATCCAGCGTTTTAAAAGAGCAGAGTCCACTCAGAACAGACCTCGCGTTGGTCGTCCAAAGAAGCTGAGTGCACGTGCTCAGCGTCACATCCAACTGCTGTCTTTGAAAGATAGGCGCAGGAGTGCTGTCAGCATTGCTACAGAGATTGAAAAGGTGGGGGGTCAGCCTGTCAGGGCTCAGACCATACGCCGCACACTACATCAAATTGGTCTGCATGGCTGTCACCCCAGAAGGAAGCCTCTTCTGAAGTCTCTACACAAGAAAGCCCGCAAACAGTTTGCTGAAGACATGTCAACAAAGGACATGGATTACTGGAACCATGTCCTATGGTCTGATGAGACCAAGATTAATTTGTTTGGTTCAGATGGTCTCAAGCATGTGTGGTGGCAATCAGGTGAGGAGTACAAAGATAAGTGTGTCATGCCTACAGTCAAGCATGGTGGTGGGAATGCCATGGTCTGGGGCTGCATGAGTGCAGCAGGTGTTGGGGAGTTACATTTCATTGAGGGACACATGAACTCCAATATGTACTGTGAAATACTGAAGCAGAGCATGATCCCCTCCCTCCAGAAACTGGGTCGCAGGGCAGTGTTCCAGCATGATAATGACCCCAAACACACCTCTAAGACGACCACTGCTTTATTGAAGAGGCTGAGGGTAAAGGTGATGGACTGGCCAAGCATGTCTTCAGACCTAAACCCAATAGAACATCTTTGGGGCATCCTCAAGCGGAAGGTGGAGGAGCGCAAAGTCTCGAATATCCGCCAGCTCCGTGATGTCGTCATGGAGGAGTGGAAAAGCATTCCAGTGGCAACCTGTGAAGCTCTGGTAAACTCCATGCCCAGGAGAGTTAAGGCAGTTCTGGGAAATAATGGTGGCCACACAAAATATTGACACTTCAGGAACTTTCACTAAGGTGTGTACTCACTTTTGTTGCCGGTTGTTTAGACATTAATGGCTGTATATTGAGTTATTTTGAGGGAAGAATAAATTTACACTGTTATATAAGCTGCACACAGACTACTTTTCATTGTGTCAAAGTGTCATTTTGTCAGTGTTGTCCCATGAAAAGATATACTTAAATATCTGCAGAAATGTGAGGGGTGTACTCACTTTTGTGATACACTGTATATATACATACAGTATATATATATATAAGTACAGTATATATACTCTAGTCATATCAAATCTGTGTATATATATATATATACATATATATATAAGTACAGTATATATACTCTAGTCATATCAAATCTGTGTGTATATATATATATATATATATACAGTGTATCACAAAAGTGAGTACACCCCTCACATTTCTGCAGATATTTAAGTATATCTTTTCATGGGACAACACTAACAAAATGACACTTTGACACAATGAAAAGTAGTCTGTGTGCAGCTTATATAACAGTGTAAATTTATTCTTCCCTCAAAATAACTCAATATACAGCCATTAATGTCTAAACCACCGGCAACAAAAGTGAGTACACCCCTAAGAGACTACACCCCTAAATGTCCAAATTGAGCACTGCTTGTCATTTTCCCTCCAAAATGTCATGTGACTCGTTAGTGTTACTAGGTCTCAGGTGTGCATAGGGAGCAGGTGTGTTCAATTTAGTAGTACAGCTCTCACACTCTCTCATACTGGTCACTGAAAGTTCCAACATGGCACCTCATGGCAAAGAACTCTCTGAGGATCTTAAAAGACGAATTGTTGCGCTACATGAAGATGGCCAAGGCTACAAGAAGATTGCCAACACCCTGAAACTGAGCTGCAGCACAGTGGCCAAGATCATCCAGCGTTTTAAAAGAGCAGAGTCCACTCAAAACAGACCTCGCGTTGGTCGTCCAAAGAAGCTGAGTGCACGTGCTCAGCGTCACATCCAACTGCTGTCTTTGAAAGATAGGCGCAGGAGTGCTGTCAGCATTGCTGCAGAGATTGAAAAGGTGGGGGGTCAGCCTGTCAGTGCTCAGACCATACGCCGCACACTACATCAAATTGGTCTGCATGGCTGTCACCCCAGAAGGAAGCCTCTTCTGAAGTCTCTACACAAGAAAGCCCGCAAACAGTTTGCTGAAGACATGTCAACAAAGGACATGGATTACTGGAACCATGTCCTATGGTCTGATGAGACCAAGATTAATTTGTTTGGTTCAGATGGTCTCAAGCATGTGTGGCAGCAATCAGGTGAGGAGTACAAAGATAAGTGTGTCATGCCTACAGTCAAGCATGGTGGTGGGAATATCATGGTCTGGGGCTGCATGAGTGCAGCAGGTGTTGGGGAGTTACATTTCATTGAGGGACACATGAACTCCAATATGTACTGTGAAATACTGAAGCAGAGCATGATCCCCTCCATCCAGAAACTGGGTCGCAGGGCAGTGTTCCAGCATGATAATGACCCCAAACACACCTCTAAGACGACCACAGCTTTATTGAAGAGGCTGAGGGTAAAGGTGATGGACTGGCCAAGCATGTCTCCAGACCTAAACCCAATAGAACATCTTTGGGGCATCCTCAAGCGGAAGGTGGAGGAGCGCAAAGTCTCGAATATTCGCCAGCTCCGTGATGTCGTCATGGAGGAGTGGAAAAGCATTCCAGTGGCAACCTGTGAAGCTCTGGTAAACTCCATGCCCAGGAGAGTTAAGGCAGTTCTGGGAAATAATGGTGGCCACACAAAATATTGACACTTCAGGAACTTTCACTAAGGGGTGTACTCACTTTTGTTGCCGGTGGTTTAGACATTAATGGCTGTATATTGAGTTATTTTGAGGGAAGAATAAATGTACACTGTTATATAAGCTGCACACAGACTACTTTTCATTGTGTCAAAGTGTCATTTTGTCAGTGTTGTCCCATGAAAATATATACTTAAATATCTGCAGAAATGTGAGGGGTGTACTCACTTTTGTGATACACTGTATATACATATATATATAAGTACAGTATATATACTCTATTCATATCAAATCTGTATATATATATATATATATATACATACATATATAAGTACAGTACATATACTCTATTCATATCAAATCTGTGTGTATATATATATATATATATACATATATATATATATATATAAGTACAGTACATATACTCTATTCATATCAAATCTGTGTGTATATATATATATATATATATATATATATATATATATATATATATATATATATATACTCTATTTATATCAAATCTGTATATATATATATATACATATATATATAAGTACAGTATATATACTCTATTCATATCAAATCTGTGTGTATATATATATATATATATATATATATATATATATACAGTATATATATATATATAGACTTACAGTACTGTGACAGTATATTATCTAAGCAACTGAGGGTTAAGGGCCTTGCTCAAGGGCCCAACTGTGGTAGCCTGGCACTGGTGGTGCTTGAACCAGCGACTTGTGACAGTACACAATCTAAGCCTTGCTTAATGGCCAAACAGTGGCAACCTGGCAGTGGTGGAGCTTGAACCAGCAACCTTCAGATTACTAGTCCAGTGTCTCAACCACTAGGCGACAACTGTATATTATTATAAGTAATAAATGTATAATATATATCGGGCCCTTGAGATAAGATAAGGCAGACACAACCCCCCCCCCCCCCCCCCCCCCCCCCCACCCCCATATTTAATACATTTCATTCAAACTGTGACAGTACATTGTCTAAGCAATTGAGGGTTAAGGGCCCAACAGTTTACTGGGCGAAAGGTATGAAACATGAAACACCCTGGACAGGTCGCCAGTCCAACACAAGGCAAACACACACGCACACATACACACCTGGGGCAATTTTAATAGCTCCAATTACCCTGACTGCATGTATTTGGGCTGTGTGGGGAGGTAGAAGGTGGAAACCTGTGAAACCATGTCACCAACATGGTGGCCATCCTGAACGGTTGCTTGGATGACACGTTTGGGATGCCGCCATCGCCCGTACAGAAGAACACACGGTTGTTTTTCTGGTGGTTAATCCAAGCAGGTGGCATTCCAGGCGCCCATCACACCGTGTCGCTGACGTGGCTTAACAGGTTGAACACCTTCAGATGCCTCACGGTGTCATTGGGCAGCTGAGCATTCGTGGAAGAGCCACAGTAAAGTATAATGCTGTTAAATAACGCTGGTAATGGATACATGGAGCATCCGGCACTATAAATGAGATCAAATGTGTCAATAATCCAGTAAGGACGGATGTTTTATTGATTTTTACTTGTATGGGTTTGGTTACTGTAAAGCCGTAGACTTCTTAGCCAAACTATAAGCCAGGGATTTGGAACAGCTAGGATATGCTATTACATTTATAATATTTGTCCTTTTTTGGAAGGGGGTGGTTGTAATTCTTGGGTCTTCTCCTATAATCTCTCCCATATAAGCATGCATCTTTTTAATGGGTTTGAATCAGTTTGAACCTCGGTGGTGATGTTGGTTGGTCGGGTGTCTGTATGGACGTGATTGGTTGATCTCAGAGGTGGTGGATGGCCCGAAACAGCCTAACCATTGGCTTGGGAGTGCTGGTCCCAAGCCGGGGGTAGAAGTAGGAGGGTTAATTCTAAAAATTGTGTTGTGGTGGTGGTGTGTTAGTGTGTGTTGTGCTGGTATGAATGGATCAGACACAGCAGCGCTGCTGGAGTTTTTAAGCACCGTGTCCACTCACTGTCCACTCCTACCTAGTCGGTCCACCTTGTAGATGTAGAGTCAGAGACGATGGCTCATCTCATCTATTGCTGCTGTTTGAGACGGTCATCTTCTAGACCTTCATCAGTGGGCACAGGACGCTGGTTTTTGGTTGGTGGACTATTCTCAGTCCAGCAGTGACAGTGAGGTGTTTAAAAACTCTGATCCACTCATATCAGCACAACACACACTAACACACCACCACCATGTCAGTGTTACTACAGTGCTGAGAATGATCCCAGGTGTAAATGGGGAGCAGGGCTATTAAATTTGGTGTTTTGGGTACAATTTTCTCATATTGGCCACTGGATATTCAACATGGCACCTCATGGCAAAGAACTCTCTGAGGATGTGAGAAATAGAATTGTTGCTCTCCACAAAGATGGCCTGGGCTATAAGAAGATTGCTAACACCCTGAAACTGAGCTACAGCATGGTGGCCAAGGTCATACAGCGGTTTTCCAGGACAGGTTCCACTCGGAACAGGCTTCGCCAGGGTCGACCAAAGAAGTTGAGTCCACGTGTTCGGCGTCATATCCAGAGGTTGGCTTTAAAAAATAGACACATGAGTGCTGCCAGCATTGCTGCAGAGGTTGAAGATGTGGGAGGTCAGCCTGTCAGTGCTCAGACCATACGCCGCACACTGCATCAACTTGGTCTGCATGGTCGTCATCCCAGGAGGAAGCTGACGCACAAGAAAGCCCGCAAACAGTTTGCTGAAGACAAGCAGTCCAAGAACATGGATTACTGGAATGCCCTGTGGTCTGACGAGACCAAGATAAACTTGTTTGGCTCAGATGGTGTCCAGCATGTGTGGCGGCGCCCTGGTGAGAAGTACCAAGACAACTGTATCTTGCCTACAGTCAAGCATGGTGGTGGTAGCATCATGGTCTTGGGCTGCATGAGTGTTGCTGGCACTGGGGAGCTGCGGTTCATTGAGGGAAACATGAATTCCAACATGTACTGTGACATTCTGAAACAGAGCATGATCCCCTCCCTTCGAAAACTGGGCCTCATGGCAGTTTTCCAACAGGATAACGACCCCAAACACAACCTCCAAGATGACAACTGCCTTGCTGAGGAAGCTGAAGGTAAAGGTGATGGACTAAACCCAATTGAGCACCTGTGGTGCATCCTCAAGTGGAAGGTGGAGGAGTTCAAGGTGTCTAACATCCACCAACTCCGTGATGTCATCATGGAGGAGTGGAAGAGGGTTCCAGTAGCAACCTGTGCAGCTCTGGTGAATTCCATGCCCAGGAGGGTTAAGGCAGTGCTGGATAATAATGGTGGTCACACAAAATATTGACACTTTGGGCACAATTTGGACATGTTCACTGTGGGGTGTACTCACTTATGTTGCCAGCCATTTAGACATTGATGGCTGTGTGTTGAGTTATTTTCAGAAGACAGTAAATCTACACTGCTATACAAGTTGTACACTGACTACTCTAAGTTATATCCAAGTTTCATGTCTATAGTGTCGTCCCATGAAAAGATATAATAAAATATTTGCAGAAATGTGAGGGGTGTACTCACTTTTGTGATACACTGTATATACTCTATTCATATCAAATCTGTATATATATATATATATATACATATATATATAAGTACAGTACATATACTCTATTCATATCAAATCTGTGTGTATATATATATATATATATATACATATACATATATATATAAGTACAGTATATATACTCTATTCATATCAAATCTGTGTGTATATATATATATATATATATATATATATATATATATACAGTATATATATATATATAGACTTACAGTACTGTGACAGTATATTATCTAAGCAACTGAGGGTTAAGGGCCTTGCTCAAGGGCCCAACTGTGGTAGCCTGGCACTGGTGGTGCTTGAACCAGCGACTTGTGACAGTACACAATCTAAGCCTTGCTTAATGGCCAAACAGTGGCAACCTGGCAGTGGTGGAGCTTGAACCAGCAACCTTCAGATTACTAGTCCAGTGTCTCAACCACTAGGCGACAACTGTATATTATTATAAGTAATAAATGTATAATATATATCGGGCCCTTGAGATAAGATAAGGCAGACACAACCCCCCCCCCCCACCCCCCCCCCCACCCCCATATTTAATACATTTCATTCAAACTGTGACAGTACATTGTCTAAGCAATTGAGGGTTAAGGGCCCAACAGTTTACTGGTGTTAGGATGAATCTTTTGGTTCAAAAAGGTCCTGAAGAAAGCAGTCGAGAAGTCCAGAAAGTACTCTTTAAAACACTTTATTAAGTGTAAAAATAATCTGTGAATATATATCAGAGCTAAGCCGGCCGGCACTCCTTACTCCTGCAGTCTAGACACACCACGTAATCCCTTTTTTTAAACTAGTCTAGGCTCCTCCTACGCCGCTGCTGTTGGAGCCAATGAAATGTGCTAAAAAGCCCCGGGCTCCGCCTCCCCCCTTCGGTATGAGTCAGGGGGGGGGGGATCCGGGTCACGGCGTCATTTTGAACAATAGACCATGTGGTCTGGATGTAATTTATGTTTAATAATGATATGTTAAAACCCTAACAATCCCCCCTTGAAAGCATCTTAATGCTTTCACAATAACTTTTAACTATAGGTTAGGTGTTTCTAGATCCCAGGAGATAAGGATAGCCGTCAGCAACCCCCCAATTTAACCCCTTCTGACTACATGGCCACTGGGCTGAATTTTATACAATAAAACGTTTCTAAAAATAAAAAGGCTACCAATTAAACTAAAGGAACCGTACCTATCGCAACAGCTCCTAACCCTGAAACAAACAAACAAAAAATAATAAAAACAGGAAATCAAAAATAAAGTAATTTAAAAAATAGGAAATCAAAAAGAGAAGAAAAATAAAATAAACACAATGGGTGCGTGGCTTCTACAGGAAGTCCGTTCAGGTTGTCCTCCACCAGACGGAGCTGCAGATATTCAGAAGGGGCCCATAGCTCCTGTGTCTCTGCATGACTCCTAATGTCTTATGGATTCTCCCCTGTCGGCCTTACCTGTTTCCACAGCAGCACAAACATTTCCTAAAAATAGCAGAGTACCAAACATATATACATTGTAAACAATCCTGAACTAACCCCTTGCGTTTTGCAGCTAAACTATGTGTGTTGCACTTAACTAGTGTTTTCAAAGATGGTCTATGTGTCTGCGAACTATATGTTTATGTTTTTTTTCTCCTAGTCTAACTAAATTCTCCCCCCTCGTCTTGTTCCGCTCCGTTGATTCCGCTGGACTCTTCTTCCACATAGTCGGTTTTGTCGGGCTTTTCTGCTGTGGGTTGTTCCCTGTAGGCAGGTCCAGTTAGTGCCACTTCTGTCCCTTGGAGTGGGTCTTCCAGTCCCCTCAGTGTCTGCCTCTGCCAGTCCTTCCAAGTCTCCTTCCTTCATCACGGTGTGTGATTAGTAGTGCTGGTCCTCTCTCCTCATCTTGTCTGGTCGGTTTTACCTTTAATTAAGCAGAGTTAGTAGCACTTATACTGCTCGAAGTGGGTCTTCCGGCCCACCTTCAAGGGTATCCTCCTCATCATCATCTACCTGATATCTCGACAAATCAGCCAACACCATCTGGATAACTGGTGGATCCTGCCCCCCTCTGCTTCCTCTACACACTACTTCTATCACAAATTTTTCTATTAATACCCTGATGCACGGGATACCACAACAACAACATATCACTAAAATTATCAATCCTACACATACTGACCTCACCAAACTCGTAATAACTTCCTTCCATGGCCCAAACATCCCTTCTAGCCACTTAACCCATTCATACACACATACAATCATACAACAGACAAACATATAAGCTACTTACCCAGCCCTCACCGCAGCCACCCCACTCCCAACAACGGGATACACGGCCACGGTGAGCTTAGACACCACTGTCGCAAGGCTTTCTGGGTGAAGCCCGTGCCAGACCCAGTGGCGACGCTACACTGTTTCCTCCCTAATGGTCAACCGTCCCGGTGACCCACTCACCAGCGTCCACTGGGTGGCTCTGTGTCTGGACCGCACCCCATTACACTGCCGAGTCGCTCTTCCACCCACTGCTGGACCGGGCACCCTGCCCCTACAGCCACCTGGGCTAGCGCACTCCGACAGACCGGGCATATTGGCTCACCAAACCATCAGAGCCACCCAAACACCACGATCCCACTTCTGACACCAATGTGGCGCCGGCGAGTAAGGAAGGTTAGCGTCAGGGCCGCAAGTGAGCTGCCTTTGGCAGTTCATTCAGTGTTTTAGCGACAGACACCCATTCATACACACATCCCTTCTGAAAAATGTCCCCTGTTTATCGGTTCTGGTTTGTTGCTCCTGAAACAGGTGTAATTGTCTTTATAAGCTTTGATGTTGGTTGGAGTTGGTTCCTGAGTTAGTGGGTGAGACATGGATAAATTCTCTATGTGTTAAATTAGACATTTTAGACCGCTTTAAACAACCTTTCGAGCAAAATCTGTAACACGTATTAAGACAAAGATAAACTGGTTTTAACGAGACACACCCTAGAACAGAAGATTCCTGCCTAGTCGAAGAATACGAGTATTCTTTTAACATTCACTGGCACAACTCACTCGGTTGTCCAAACACAACTCAGACAAAAGAACGTAAACCTCAGTACAACAACAGTGTCTACTGGAAACAAACAATTACTTCACCGCGACCGACAATGGCCCTATGGAAACAAACATATACTTCAGGGCAATCGACAGTGATCCCCTGGAAACAAACAATTACTTCACCGCGACCGACAATGGCCCTATGGAAACAAACATATAGTTCAGGGCAATCGACAGTGATCCCCTGGAAACAAACAATTACTTCACCGCGACCGACAATGGCCCTATGGAAACAAACATATAGTTCAGGGCAATCGACAGTGATCCCCTGGAAACAAACAATTACTTCACCGCGACCGACAATGGTCCTATGGAAACAAACATATACTTCAAGGCAATCGACAGTGATCCCCTGGAAACAAACAATTACTTCACCGCGACCGACAATGGCCCTATGGAAACAAACATATACTTCACCGCGACCGACAATGGCCCTATGGAAACAAACAATCACTTCACCGCGACCGACAATGGCCCTATGGAAACAAACATATACTTCAGGGCAATCGACAGTGATCCCCTGGAAACAAACAATTACTTCACAGCGACCGACAATGGTCCTATGGAAACAAACATATACTTCAGGGCAATCGACAGTGATCCCCTGGAAACAAACAATTACTTCACAGCGACCGACAATGGTCCTATGGAAACAAACATATACTTCAAGGCAATCGACAGTGATCCCCTGGAAACAAACAATCACTTCACCGCGACCGACAATGGTCCTATGGAAACAAACATATACTTCAAGGCAATCGACAGTGATCCCCTGGAAACAAACAATTACTTCACCGCGACCGACAATGGCCCTATGGAAACAAACATATAGTTCAGGGCAATCGACAGTGATCCCCTGGAAACAAACAATTACTTCACCGCGACTGACAGTGGTCCTATGGAAACAAACATATACTTCAAGGCAATTGACAGTGATCCCCTGGAAACAAACAATTACTTCACCGCGACCGACAATGGCCCTATGGAAACAAACATATACTTCACCGCGACCGACAATGGCCCTATGGAAACAAACAATCACTTCACCGCGACCGACAATGGCCCTATGGAAACAAACATATACTTCAGGGCAATCGACAGTGATCCCCTGGAAACAAACAATTACTTCACAGCGACCGACAATGGTCCTATGGAAACAAACATATACTTCAGGGCAATCGACAGTGATCCCCTGGAAACAAACAATTACTTCACAGCGACCGACAATGGTCCTATGGAAACAAACATATACTTCAAGGCAATCGACAGTGATCCCCTGGAAACAAACAATCACTTCACCGCGACCGACAATGGTCCTATGGAAACAAACATATACTTCAAGGCAATCGACAGTGATCCCCTGGAAACAAACAATTACTTCACAGCGACCGACAATGGCCCTATGGAAACAAACATATACTTCATTACTTGTCTCTCATACTGCATTAACCCTTCCTGCTATATAAAATTCCCCTTCAAACAGTTCAAACTGATCAGAGCAGAAGGTGCATACACATTACATCTAACATTTTCTACACTTATTCTACTCCATCATCGTCGCATGCTAGAGAGCCTTAAGTGTATCCAAGCAAAAGCACTATTACCTTAATGAATCTCCACCTAATTACGAGTAAAGTTACTACTCTGAAAATCCACTCAAGCAAAAAGTAACTCATTTAAAATGTACTCACCGAGTAAACAGCAGGGGGTCTCCTCTGTGTAATGTAAACGGGAGTGGATACAAACCTCAACAGTAGTTTTTAATTCAAATGTAATAGAAGAAACGTTGTCCTTAACTCAAATGCAATAGAAGAAACATGATGATGCAACAATTAAAACAGTTAGGGATGTGTAATGCGTCATTTCAAATGACATAAAACTTTTTCAACTTGTATAATCACTAGCGATGTGTCGTAAAATGATTCGAATCCATGAATCGGCTCTTCTAACCGAAACAAAGGAACCGACTCTTCCGGCAGTCGCCATGTAAACACGCGGCTCTTCAAAAGGAACCGAGACAAAAGACTCGACTTACTGTCGCAAAATTCGCTGCAGCAGTTTCACAGCCGCGATTTCTTTAGCGTTTTTTATTTTTTATTTTGCTCGGTAACAGATGCTATTCAAACTAATACAAGACATACTTAAGCAAAAGCAAAATTACAGTCTGTGAAATGTGCTTTAAAAACTACTGTGTTACAGTAACCAGTGTGATCAGAGCGGTAACACTAAGCACTGGATTCGTGTATGTATGTGTATTGATCGAATTTGTTTAAAATCATATCCCCGCTATTGAAACATTCCCCACTTGTGACATATTGATGTCGAATTATTGCCCAGCATTACCCCACACATTAAAACAAAAAACAATATAACAATCTCTCAACAATACATGCAAAGCTCCTAACACGATTAACAAGCGTTGGGTTAGTCAAAAATTTTTTAATCTTATTCACTATAACAACTCTGATTAAGGAGATTTTCCTTAACTATTTGTGTGAAAATGTCCTATGTCACACATGGATGAATTCCACTCTTTCCTGGTTTAAGAACCTTAAAGTTCAAGAGCGCTATCTACCTTAAAACACACTTAATAAGGTACCATACATACTTCATCTTAACTCAGTTATCTTAAGATTATAAAAATAAAGTTGATTATAAAATTAACTGCAGCACTTACCCAATCCAGGCGTACAAAGACAAAGATAGCCGATGGACAAGATACGGCAAGCTGCTCACATAGAGCCAAAAAGGCGGATACACAGAAAACCACGCTCAGCTCTCCCAGAGCCAAAATGGTGGACAGACAGAAAACCACGCTCAGCTCTCCCAGAGCCAAAATGGTGGACAGACAGAAAACCACGCTGCGTTCTTCAAGAAACAAAATGGCGGATAGACGGGAGACCACGTTGCATTCCCAAGACAAAATGGCGGACAGACAGAAAGCCAAAATGGCGGACAGACAGAAAAACACGCTGCGTTCTCAAGAAACAAAATGGCGGATAGACGGGAGACCACGTTGCATTCCCAAGACAAAATGGCGGACAGACAGAAAGCCAAAATGCGTTCTCAAGAAACAAAATGGCGCCGACAACAAAAGAAACCACGTTGCACATCCAGCACACGGTTTCACAGACAAACATACACAGAGACTTACTGACAAACAAAACTCCTGATGTACTGTTTTTCGAACCTGATTTAGAATTTAAAGTAATCAAATTACTCCGGCCCCGTTCCCGAAACAGACAGGCTAGTTAGAATTTTAGAACGACCGAATAAGGCTAATTCCGTTACCGAAACAGACGAACTAGCCGAGTCTCGTTTCCGTAACAGTCAGACTCCTTTGAGATTAATAATCAAATTACCCGAATTCCGTTACCGAAACAGACGAATTCGTTAGAATTTATTACACTCGAATTAGGTTCGCTCCGTTACCAAAACAGACAAGCGTCCTTTCCCTTCAATTGTGTTCCATACACAATGGCGCCCTTAACATTTATTTTAACCGGTTTGGTTCAAATTCAGATATCAGGAAACACACATTTTTAGCTCCAACATATATTCACAGTTTTAAACTATCTAATGATACTTTAGTAATTTAATCAGACACTTACGGATTCTGTGATTCACTTTCACACTCAGTACACTAAATAATAAATGCATCTAATATATATACAGAGAACGTCTGTTTACCTTAAGCAGGCGCGCGCCCTGTACTGAGTACAAAAGATTTTTTCAGAATTCCTGGTCTTACCTCAGTCAGCTGAATTAATTCTGATGCAATCCTCAGACCTCTTGAACCATCCTCTGGCTACCATTTGTTAGGATGAATCTTTTGGTTCAAAAAGGTCCTGAAGAAAGCAGTCGAGAAGTCCAGAAAGTACTCTTTAAAACACTTTATTAAGTGTAAAAATAATCTGTGAATATATATCAGAGCTAAGCCGGCCGGCACTCCTTACTCCTGCAGTCTAGACACACCACGTAAGAAAGAGGCCGATCTGAGCCCGCCATCCCTTTTTTTAAACTAGTCTAGGCTCCTCCTACGCCGCTGCTGTTGGAGCCAATGAAATGTGCTAAAAAGCCCCGGGCTCCGCCTCCCCCCTTCGGTATGAGTCAGGGGGGGGGGGATCCGGGTCACGGCGTCATTTTGAACAATAGACCATGTGGTCTGGATGTAATTTATGTTTAATAATGATATGTTAAAACCCTAACACTGGGCGAAAGGTATGAAACATGAAACACCCTGGACAGGTCGCCAGTCCAACACAAGGCAAACACACACGCACACATACACACCTGGGGCAATTTTAATAGCTCCAATTACCCTGACTGCATGTATTTGGGCTGTGTGGGGAGGTAGAAGGTGGAAACCTGTGAAACCATGTCACCAACATGGTGGCCATCCTGAACGGTTGCTTGGATGACACGTTTGGGATGCCGCCATCGCCCGTACAGAAGAACACACGGTTGTTTTTCTGGTGGTTAATCCAAGCAGGTGGCATTCCAGGCGCCCATCACACCGTGTCGCTGACGTGGCTTAACAGGTTGAACACCTTCAGATGCCTCACGGTGTCATTGGGCAGCTGAGCATTCGTGGAAGAGCCACAGTAAAGTATAATGCTGTTAAATAACGCTGGTAATGGATACATGGAGCATCCGGCACTATAAATGAGATCAAATGTGTCAATAATCCAGTAAGGACGGATGTTTTATTGATTTTTACTTGTATGGGTTTGGTTACTGTAAAGCCGTAGACTTCTTAGCCAAACTATAAGCCAGGGATTTGGAACAGCTAGGATATGCTATTACATTTATAATATTTGTCCTTTTTTGGAAGGGGGTGGTTGTAATTCTTGGGTCTTCTCCTATAATCTCTCCCATATAAGCATGCATCTTTTTAATGGGTTTGAATCAGTTTGAACCTCGGTGGTGATGTTGGTTGGTCGGGTGTCTGTATGGACGTGATTGGTTGATCTCAGAGGTGGTGGATGGCCCGAAACAGCCTAACCATTGGCTTGGGAGTGCTGGTCCCAAGCCCGGGGTAGAAGTAGGAGGGTTAATTCTAAAAATTGTGTTAGTGGTGGTGGTGTGTTAGTGTGTGTTGTGCTGGTATGAATGGATCAGACACAGCAGCGCTGCTGGAGTTTTTAAGCACCGTGTCCACTCACTGTCCACTCCTACCTAGTCGGTCCACCTT
The DNA here is from genome assembly GCF_030014385.1 of Trichomycterus rosablanca. Lineage (NCBI taxonomy): Eukaryota > Metazoa > Chordata > Actinopteri > Siluriformes > Trichomycteridae > Trichomycterus > Trichomycterus rosablanca. The sequence goes on from NC_086002.1 coordinate 30,537,257, forward strand.
GTAGATGTAGAGTCAGAGACGATGGCTCATCTCATCTATTGCTGCTGTTTGAGACGGTCATCTTCTAGACCTTCATCAGTGGGCACAGGACGCTGGTTTTTGGTTGGTGGACTATTCTCAGTCCAGCAGTGACAGTGAGGTGTTTAAAAACTCTGATCCACTCATATCAGCCTAACACACACTAACACACCAGCACCATGTCAGTGTTACTACAGTGCTGAGAATGATCCACCACCTAAATAATACCTGCTCTGTAGTGGTCCTGTGGGGGTCCTGACCATTGAAGAACAGCATGAAAGAGGGCTAACAAAGCATGCAGAGAAACAGATGGACTACAGTCAGTAATTGTAGAACTACAAAGTGCTGCTATATGGTAAGTAGAGCTGATAAAATGAAGGTTCTTCAAAGAACTCACAGGGTTCTGCACAGCTTTGGAATGAAAATAGCTAAACATCTACATCTAGAGGATTCGTGGTGTTCCTACAGTGTTTAAGGTGGCACGGTGATTCGGTGGGTATAGAACTGTCACCTCACAGCAAGAAGGTTCTGGGTTTGATCCCCAGATGGAGCGGTAGGCGTCCTTTCTGTGTGGGTTTCCTCCTGGAGCTCTGGTTTACCTTCAACACTGGGGTGGAACTCCTGGGTCTTCCTTTGGACAAACGGATACTTGTACTCCACCCTATCATTGCAAAGATGAAGACAACTAGAGTGTGCCATCTACAGGCCATTATTGGTTTTAGTGGTGGAACATTCTAGCTTGTAACCATAACAAAGTCCTTCTCATGAATTACTCTTGAGAAATTTGACTCCCCCCAACATGGTAATGAAATTACTCCCTTGCTCCCACAGACCAAAGACACCTGAGTTCTGGAGATCCAAAATTGGCTGTGAAGGTGTTTGACACTGAACTTGAACTGATGAATTATGTGTATGCTCTAGCGTGTCCATACGTTCGGTTCGAAGGTGGACGGACCGTTTTTTCATCGGCCTGTCCGCAGTCCAGCAGAACGTCTGGACAAACACGTACTTGTCCTCCTTTGGAAGCCGATGATGAGTCCACACCACACGACTTGGTATGATGGTTTGGCGTAGATAATAAGTCACAAATACTGTAAAGCTTGTGTGTATGCCGGTGTATTCTGATAGAAACTACATTATACCCCTGACCGACACATTTACAACTCCTCCTCTGGGTTTCCCTTCTGTATCTTGCGTTCACAACAATCACAATCTCATCGCAACACCTTTAACTCTACAGGATTCTGAGTAACCGACAGGTCCAGATATTTAGCATGGTAGATATCTTTCTTGAGTCTGTGAGCTTTTTACTACTACTCTACGTCCAACCCTGAAATGCTCGTTAATTACGAAGTTTTAATAACCGCTCACGTTGTCGACACACCCAAACGAAAAACATTATACGGCTCCGAGTGGTCAGCTAACCCCCCTTTCATTTCGAAATGTCTAAAGTATCACTAGTAGACTCTAAATGTGGTGAGATGTGAGTAGACGGTTCATCAATATCTGCAGTGGCCTCCTTTTTGGGGTTATGGAAGTAGCCACCCTAGTTGTCTTCGACCAAGTATCATTGTAAAAATATCTATCATAGGCCAGCTGTAGCCTAGTGGTTAAGGTACTGGACCAGTGATCAGAGGGTCACTGGTTCAAGCCCCACCACTGCCAGGTTGCTGCTGTTGGGCCCTTGAGCAAGGCCCTTAACCCTCAATTGCTCAGACTATATACTGTAACTGTAATGTAAGTCGCTTTGGATAAAGGCGTCTGCTAAATGCTGAAAATGTAAATGTATCATGATCAGCCATAACATTAAAACCACCTTTTGGTTTCTACACTTGCTGTCCATTTTATCAGCTCCACTTACCATATAGGAGCACTTTGTAGTTCTACAATTACTGACTGTAGTCCATCTGTTTCTCTGCATGCTTTGTTAGCCCCCTTTTACCCTGTTCTTCAATGGTCAGGACCCCCACAGGACCACCACAGAGCAGGTATTATTCTCAGTACTGCAGTGACACTGACATGGTGGTGGTGTGTTAGTGTGTGTTGTGCTGGTACGAGTGGATCAGAGTTTTTAAACTCCTCACTGTCACTGCTGGACTGAGAATAGTCCACCAACCAAAAAACATCCAGCCAACAGCGCCCCGTGGGCAGCGTCCTGTGACCACCGATGAAGGTCTAGAAGATGACCGACTCAAACGTCAGCAATAGATGAGATGAGCGATCGTCTCTGACTTTACATCTACAAGGTGGACCAAGTAGGTAGAAGTGTGTAATAGAGTGGACAGTGAGTGGACACGGTATTTAAAAACTCACAGTGTCACTGCAGTGCTAAGAATGATCCACCACCCCAATAATACCTGCTCTGTAGTGTTCCTGTGGGGGTCCTGACCATTGAAGAACAGCATGAAAGGCGGCTAACAAAGCATGCAGAGAAACAGATGGACTACAGTCAGTAATTGTACAACTACAAAGTGCTTCTATATGGTAAGTGGAGCTGATAAAATGGACAGTGAGTGTAGACAAGGAGGTGGTTTTAATGATATGGCTGATCGGTGTAGTGTTCCATTTACAGGCCATGGGTAGCACTGTCGCCTCACAGCAAGAAGGTCCTGGGTTCGATTCCCAGGTGGAGCCAAAGGGTGTAAAATGTGATGTTAAAATACTACTAAAATAAATATTATTCCTTTAACATTTTATTAAAATTTAGACTTTTTCTCTCACAGACCAAATATATGAAGGTTATTTAAACTGGAGATAAAAAAAATTAGCCATTAAAGTGTTTAAAATTGAACTTTAATTAATGAATTATGTTTGTGTGTAACCGAATGCTAAAATGCTAACAAACAAATTTACCTCAGAATTTTTGGGCTGAATTTCTGCTCAACCTGGCAACCCTGTTTATAGCACGCTGAGCTTCTGCGAGTAGGAAAGATTGGTAGAGATGGATCACGTGATCTGAATGCGCTCGTTTCATTGGCTAGTCGGGGTTCTCTTTACCGTCCTGGCAGTGAGTCTAATAATAGAAGCGTTAGCAGTGTGGACGAGCTGAACCTGGGTCGTTTGTGTAACCAGCGAGGATGATTAACTGGCGGGTAAGACGCTTTTATTTCCACACAAATATACATAAATGTGTATAAAATGCTTATTTATATATTTAATACGTTACTAGTTATCGAGCGAGTTCCAAACATTAGTTAAATTGTGTGTAAAACAGTACTACTCTGTGTTTAAGGCACGCCATGTTGCCATGTGTTGCATAAATTCCTCTTTTTGACACTATCCATATATAATTAGACATAATTTTATATATATGCTTTATTTTATTCCAAATATAAATGTCTTGGTTGAAATAAAACACTTGTAGTGAGCCAGCTGCTGTTCCATCTACCTCCCCTCCCCCTTCTCCCATAGTGCTCAGCTGTTCTGGACGTTTCTAGATGGACACCAGTACAGTCCAGTACAGTCTAAAGGATTACATATACACTGATCAGCCATGACATTAAAACCACCTCCTTGTTTCTACACTCACTGTCCATTTTATCATATAGAAGCACTTTGTAGTTCTACAATTACTGACTGTAGTCCATCTGTTTCTCTGCATGCTTTGTTTCATGCTGTTTTTCAATGGTCAGGACCCCCACAGAGCAGGTATTATTGAGGTGGTGGATGATTCTCAGCACTGCAGTGACACTGACATGGTGCTGGTGTGTTAGTGTGTGTTGTGCTGGTATGAGTTGATCAGACACAGCAGCGCTGCTGGAGTTTTTAAATACCATGTCCACTCACTGTCCACTCTATTAGACACTCCTACCTAGTTGGTCCACCTTGTAGATGTATAGTCAGAGACGATCGCTCATCTCATTTCCTGCTGCTGTTTGAGTCGGTCATCTTCTAGACCTTCATCGGTGGTCGCAGGACGCTGCCCACGGGGCGCTGTTGGCTGGATGTTTTTGGTTGGTGGGCTATTCTCAGTCCAGCAGTGACAGTGAGGTGTTTAAAAACTCTGATCCACTCATACCAGCACAACACACGCTAGCACACCACCACCATGTCAGTGTCACTGCAGTGCTGAGAATGATCCACCACCCAAATAATACCTGCTCTGTGGGGGTCCTGTGGGGGTCCTGACCATTGAAGAACAGGGTGAAAGGGGGGTAACAAAGCATGCAGAGAAACAGATGGACTACAGTCAGTAATTGTAGAACTACAAAGTGCTTCTATATAGTAAGTGGAGCTGAAAGAGTAGAACTGGACGCTTATTATATGATACATATTATTTTTAGAATATCTGAGGCCCTGGAGGGTCCTGATGGTTCCCCTCTGCTATGTATAGGGTAGATTTGTTGTGACGATTATTATTGATTCTATTTTAGGCTTTGGAAAATGTTCCCATATTGCTCTACATCCTGGCGGCGAAGACCATCCTCCTGTGTCTCGCCTTCGCCGGGGCCAAACTGTACCAGCAGAAGAAAGCCGAGGCCGCCCTGAAACAGCAGGTCGAGCTGAGGAGGAAACTCGCCCGACAGACTCAGGAGCTCATCGACAACAAGAAGGACGACTGAACCCGCGAAAGCAGGTACGTATAGCAACTGTGTGTCCACGTAATTCTGGTTTCACTGTGGCTTACAAGACGTCACGGTACGTAAAGCCTCCACAAGGGGGCGTTCGTGTAGATTTGAAGAACCCCGATCTAGTGAAGGTTGTTGTAGCCTAGCGGATAAGGTACTGGACTAGTAATGAAAAGGTCGCTGCAGGCACTGCCAATCGTGCCCACCAGATGGCGCCCGGCCGACCGGTCGCAGCACCGAGCCTCGAACCCGGGAGTTCAGAAACTCGGTGCTGGTGCGTCAGCGGAATATCCCTCCGCGCCACCTGGGCGCCTCGGCCGTCGCTTAAAGATACGAACGGGGAAGGACGTTTCGAGTTTGCGCGAACGGCACGTGGGACACGCCCCAGATGTATGGAGGAAGGTGCTCTGGTCAGATGAGACTAAAATCGAACTTTTTCGGCCACCAAGGAAAATGCTTCTTATCAGCTTATGAACATCATCTCCACAGTGAAGCGTGGTGGTGGTAGCATCATGCTGTGGGGATGTTTCTCAGCAGCAGGGACTGTCTATCCTTCACCGCTGACTGACCACGCCTCTCAACTGACACACGCCCCCTCCGGCACCCGCACAAGTCGAGTCCATACGCAGTCGGGCACCGTGTACGGAGGGCCACACCCCCATCAGCGTCATTCCTCGGCCCTGTGCAGGCGCCATCAGCCAGCCAATCGGGGGGCGCCGTCGCACCGGTCATGAGCGCCCACGATCCGACTTTTAACCCCCTAACCCCGAACGACGGCCGATCGTCGTTCATGCGGCCGCCCCGCCCAGTCGGAAAGGCAGAGCCGAGATCCGATACGATACGATACGATGTATCCGAAACCCCGACTCTGGTGCGCCAGCGTACTTTTTACCGCTGCGCCACCCGAGCGGCTCAAATAATCATTTAAATTCCAGGTCGTGAGCCAACACGCCCTGGGGGGGGGGGTACTGTAAATAAGCATAAGAGCAGAGGTGGAAAGAGTACTAAAATATTGTACTCGAGTAAAAGTACTATTACTTTAATGATTTTTTTACTTAAGTACGAGTAAAATTACTAGTCTAAAAATCTACTCAAGTAAAAAGTAACTCATTTAAAATGTACTCGGAGTAAACGTTACTTCGTTACTTTTTTAACAGAAGGAAGGACGTCCGACCTCACCAGCCATGCAGCATATCAGCAAAATGAAAGCCAGCCGTAAACAGCAGAACCGCGACCCAGATCAGTCACACAGCAACAGAAAATCATAACCACTTATCTGTGTGTGTTGTTCCATCAGGGATATAATCCACTTTATATAAGACCATCCTGTATGTTTCCAGAATATATAAATCCAGACCCAACTGTTTCATCCACCTAACTAATGAACTAACTATTACAGTGGTACCTCTAGATACGAGTTTAATTCGTTCCAGAGCCGAGCTCGTAAGTAGAGCAGCTCGTATCTCGAACTAATTTTCCCCATTTAAAATAAAGGAAATAGATTTAATCCGTTCCAGCCCTCTGACAAGACCCCAAAATATCGTAAATTATGAAAAAATACACGTTTTTAATTAAGAAAAACACACGTATAAACATATAAAACATAACAAAATAAGTAAATAAAAGAAAAATGTATAAGAAAAACAGTAAGAAAAATGTAGCGAGTACTGTACTAGTGTTGGGAAAGTAAGGGGTTAATGTTTTGAAAACACATTGCATTATGGGTATTGTATTGCATGTTGTTGTAGTCGCTGTGTGCTGTAGCCGGGGGCAGCACGTTAAACTTTCTCCTCTCACTCTTTAACACCGTTATTTTTATTTAATTTAACGCGGTTTAAATACTCAGTTTCATTTTCGGTGTTATACCCAAACTGTTATAATAAACACGGAGTGCTTCGAGGTAATCCTGTTTTTGACTCGTCTTTGCGGTGAAAATGAACTAAAAGTTGGGTATAAAGCAAAACACCGTTCTGGCCCAGGAGCTAACGGGTGAAACAGCTCCCCTGAGTCGTCACGACCACGGTCGAGAGACATAAATCAGAAAAAGGTAACACTAGTAGTTGTAGTAGTGGGGAAATTCCCCAGCAATAGCGTCCCCGAAGCTCCAGCCCGGCTCGTATCTTGGATCTGGGCTCGTATCTAGAGCAGAAATTTTGTCCGAGCCTCGACTCGGATCTCGAAAAGCTCGTATGTGGAGCAGCTCGTATCTAGAGGTACCACTGTATATTTATTCTCTCGGATTTCCCGGTAAAAAAGCTTAAATTGGTGATTCGTTCACTAAACTGTCATTTATAGAACAACCAATGAAGAACGAGATTGAAATTCCGCCCAGAATCTGAATTCTGAAGCTCTGATTGGTTTATACATCTGAATCTCTTCACCAATTGAACCGATTCATGGAGTTGTTCGTGCACAACATCATAATGGAACGGGGTGAGTCGTTTCTGACTCGTTAACTCGGCGATTCAGTTCGCAAGCCCGACTCTAAAGCGCACGGATGCGTAAATGCTCAGCGGGCCGGATCAAACAACCTAGTTTTTTATTGTTTTCTTTTTTTACTCAGTAACGGATGTTATTTAAAATGTAGCGAATTACAATTCTTAATACAAAACATACTTAAGTAAAAGTAAAATTACAGGTTGCTTATGTTGGTGGGTTGGTGGCACCCATACACCCATACAATACCAGTCACTAACCAGTTCCTTTTGTTTCCTCAGGGATGCACATCGCCGTGTCGCACCACTCCCTTACAGAAACAGCGAAGCGACCGGACAGATCCGCAGACGTTCAGCTTCCCTAAAGCTAATAATGTGCCTTAATACATGTTTACTGTAATGTTTTATTTATTATTTATAATGTATGTATATTAAAAAACACATTTTTACAGTTAGACTATGCTGCATAATTTGTACGTGGATAAACTTCCTACAATTATAGTCGCTTGATGTCGTAATTGTAAATAAACTCGGTCAATAACGACGTTTTATCGAGAAGACCTTGATTGATCGTTGAGTTTGGTGCTTTATTCACACCCATTGGTGCTAACAGTGATGGTGGACGCTCTCCAACAGATTGGCGCCATGGGGGGATTCGATGGGCTTCTTAGAACCTTGGTCCTATTCCGAGAACCGGCCCACGTTTGCGTCAGTTTTTACCGGAACTAAGGATGTGTCAGTAGCTGAGGTACAAATCGGAAAAGGTTGGGACAGTATGGAAAACGCAGAGTTTCTTACGTTGACTTTTATTTGATGTCAGACAGGATGAACCTGAGATATTTCACGTTTTACCTGCTCAACTTCATTTCATTTGTTAACAAACCTCAAAAGTTGGGACGGGGGCAATTTAGGGCTAGTAATGAGGTGCAGATGATGTGATTGTGATCATGGTTTGGTACAAAAGCAGCATCCAGGAAAGGCAGACTCTCTGATGAGCAGAGCTCAGAGGGCGCCGCGTCAAGAACCTCCGCTAAACGGTAGCTGATATAACCACATGGGTGAGGGATTCGTTTATCAATCCTTTATCAAGAGTTACTGCACAAATGATACTTAAAACTTGTGCGAAAAGAGAAGCCTTATGTTAACCATGTCCAGAAGCGGCGTCGACTTCTCCGGGCTCGGAGGCATCCGGGATGGACCGTCACACATTGGAAACGTGTATCGTGGTCAGACGAATCAGCGTTCCAGGTCTTTTTTTTTTTAAGACCAGGCCAGGGTGTGTCAGTGCCCTCGGTAAAGGTCATTTACGCTTATGTGATGCAGCATTAATGCGGGAAAGTACAGTACCAGTCAAAAGTTTGGACACACCTTCTCATTCCATGGTTTTTATTGATTATTTTTATTTTCTACATTGTAGATTAATACTGAAGACATCCAGACTACGAAGGAACACATATGGAATTATTTAGTAAACAAAAAAGGGTTAAACAAACCAGAATATGTTTTATATTTTATATTCTTCAAAGTAGCCACCTTTTGCTTTGATGACAGCTTTGCACACTCTTGGCATTCTCTCAATCAGCTTCATGAGGTATCCACCTGGAATGGTTTTCCAACAGTCTTGAAGGAGTTCCCAGATGTGCTAAGCACTTGTTGGCTGCTTTGCCTTCACTCTGCAGTCCAACTCATCCCAAACCATCTCAGTTGGGTTCAGGTCAGGTGATTGTGGAGGCCAGGTAATCTGACGCAGCACTCAATCACTTTCTTTCTTGGTCAAACAGCCCTTACATAACCTGAAGGTGTGTTTGGGGTCATTGTTCTGTTGAAAAACAAATGATGGTCCTACTAAGCGCAAACCAGATGGGATGGCATGTCGCTGCAGAATGCTGTGGTAGCCATGCTGGTTAAGTGTGCCTTGGTTTTTGAATAAATCAATAACAGTGTCAGCAGCAAAGCAGCCCCATACCATCACACCTCCTCCTCCATGCTTCCCGGTGGGAACCACACATGTACAAACCATCCGCTCACCTTTTCTGTGTCTTACATAGAGACGGCGGGTAGAACCAAAAATCTCAAATTTGGACTCATCAGACCAAAGGACAGATTTCCACTGGTTTAATGTCCATTACTTGTGTTTCTTGGCCCAAGTAATTCTCTTCTAATTGTTGTTCTTCCTCAGAAGTGGTTTCTTTACAGTAATTTGACCACGAAGGCCTGATTCACGCAGTCTCCTCTGAATAGTTGATGTTGAGATGTGTTTGCTACTTGAACTCTGTGAAGCATTTTTGTGGGATCTAATCTGAGATGCTGTTAATTGGCGGTTTTTGAGGCTGGTAACTCTGATGAATTTATCCTCTGCAGCAGGTCTTCCATTCCTGGGGCGGCCCTCATGAGAGCCAGTTTCATCATAGCGTTTGATGGTCTTTGCGACTGCACTTGAGGATACGTTCAGAGTTCTTGAAATTTTCCGGATTGACTGACCTTCATGTCTTAAAGCAATGATGGATTATCATTTCTCTTTACTTGGTTGAGTGATTCTTGCCATAATATGGATTAGAACAATAGTCAAATAGGACTATTCACTGTATAGACCTTTGTACCAACCCTACCTCTGCACAACACAACTGATGGTCTCAAACACATTAAGAAGGCAAGAAATTCCAGAAATTAACTCTTGACAAGGCACACCTATTAAATGAAAACCATTCCAGGTGGATACCTCATGAAGCTGATTGAGAGAATACCAAGAGTGTGAAAAGCTGTCATCAAAGCAAAAGGTGGCTACTTTGAAGAATATAAAATATAAAACATATTCTGGTTTGTTTAACACTTTTTTGTTTACTAAATAATTCCATATGTGTTCCTTCGTAGTCTGGATGTCTTCAGTATTAATCTACAATGTAGAAAATAAAAATAATCAATAAAAACCATGGAATGAGAAGGTGTGTCTAAACTTTTGACTGGTATTGTACATCGAGATCTTGGAGCAACACGTGCCGCCTTCAAGACGTCGTCTTTTCCAGGCACGTCCAGCATCTTTCAACACATTACAAAGGCGTGGCTGCGGAAGAAGAGGGTACGGGTGCTGGACTGGCCTGCCTGCAGTCCTGACCTGTCCCCGATAGAGAATGTACGACCCCGTACTGTCGCACATCTTAAGACGTGTTTGCAGGAAGAACGAGACAAAATAAAAGCTGAAACTGTAAATCACTCTGCAACATTTACGAAGTGGTAAATGTTTTACCGTCCCAACTTTTTTTGGAATGTGTTGCAGGAATGGACGTTTATTAATACATAAAACATGAAATATAGCATGTTCATCCTGTCTGACATCAAATAAAAGTCAAAGTAAATGTAAGAAACTTTTATTTTTTTCCATCCTGTCCCAACTTTTTCTGGTTTGGGGTTGTAGTAACAAGCTGGCAGAGCGCATATTGTTTTTTTATCCAAAAAGCAAGCTTGGATCAACTTCTCCAACTTGATACGCCCATGGTTGACACCCATGATTCGCCCTGAACAATGAGATGTCCGACAAGCTCCCGGTCAGGAGTCCAGAAACAGTTGGTGATGGTTTAAGACAAAGGAATTCCAGTCTGGATACAGTTTGGTCAACGCTGTTTTATTGACAATAGATTCATCGTCGTCTAATACTTCAGCTGAATCCTAATCAGCGGGTATGAGCTACGTTTAGGGTTGCCACCCATGTCTGGGCGCTGTCACTGTGTTAGCTTAGTAAGCTAAAACTGCGCTGACGTGAGTAGTGCGTCCGAATAATCCGCCTTACGAGCCTTCTTCTCGGCAGCTCACTAGGTTTTCGGACACGGCCCTCCATCTCGCCTCGCCACACATCTCGATGGCCGCTAGCTGGGAATAACGTTAGATACAGCGCAGTTAGCTATCTCATCACGCTACGAGGACCTTCGGGTACCTAATTGATCGTTGAAAAAAGGACAATCCCGGGGAAACCGGGACAGGTGGCAACCCGAGCTACATTCAAGCGCGACGAGTGTGCGTATACCGTATGCTAACTTCGCTACGAATCACATGACGCGTTGACATCACATGACTCTCATCCTCAGACGATGCTAAGGACCTTCCATCCAACACATACCCATTAACAAATAACCAGTGTGTTTTCCACAGTATAAGGCTAAATTTTTTTAAAGTGCATAATAATAAGAGATTTATATAAATCTCACTAATAATAAAAATAAAACAATAACATTAATATGTTTTATATGACGTATTTTGCACTATACAAAAATTTAAAGCAATATACAGCACACTTAACAGACGTTAAGTTACACCACGTGACACTTTGGGTCCGTCTCAATAACTATTAAGGGCTCGAGCGCGCTACATTTCCTCACAGAAAAAGCGAGTAAAAATTCGAAAATAGCGAGTGGACGCGGAGTTATTTCCAAACGTAAGTAATTCTCATTCATTTATAATTCGTATAAAGTTGTAAAAGGGTAATTTTGTCTCTCGGTGACATTTTAACCGTGTTCGGTACACTAGGCGTTAGCCTTCATGCTAGCGGTTTGTATCGCCTAGGAAACTGCGGAGGCTGTAGGCGGTAGGGAGCACACTCGTTTTTGAGACTAGACCCATGATTGTTCCGCACTAGACTTAAAAAAACAAACAACTACTAAATGTTACTAAATAAAAATAGACAAGCCTACGTCACGTGACACCTTATCGCTTTTAAACTCTGGCTTCAGTGTACTTTATCCATATGGAATTAAAAGCATTTCTGTTTGACTGTATGGCTGTGTTCAAAATCTGCCTACTACTGCATACTACACCCAGTACATACTGTATACTGCATACTACACTCAGTATATACTGTATACTGCATACTACACTCAGTATATACTGTATACTACATACTGAACTCAGTATATACTGTATACTACATACTGAACTCAGTATATACTGTATACTGCATACTACACTCAGTATATACTGTATACTACATACTACACTCAGTATATACTGTATACTGCATACTGAACTCAGTATATACTGTATACTACATACTACACTCAGTATATACTGTATACTGCATACTGAACTCAGTATATACTGTATACTACATACTGCACTCAGTATATACTGTATACTACATACTACACTTAGTATATACTGTATACTACATACTGAACTCAGTATATACTGCATACTACATACTGCACTCAGTATATACTGTATACTACATACTGAACTCAGTATATACTGTATACTACATACTACACTCAGTATATACTGTATACTGCATACTACACTCAGTATATACTGTATACTACATACTGAACTCAGTATATACTGTATACTACATACTACACTCAGTATGTACTGTATACTACATACTACACTCAGTATGTACTGTATACTACATACTACACTCAGTATATAGTGTATACTACATACTACTCTCAGTATATACTGTATACTGCATACTGAACTCAGTATATACTGTATACTACATACTACACTCAGTATATACTGTATACTGCATACTGAACTCAGTATATACTGTATACTACATACTGCACTCAGTATATACTGTATACTGCATACTGAACTCAGTATATACTGTATACTACATACTACACTCAGTATATACTGTATACTGCATACTGAACTCAGTATATACTGTATACTACATACTGCACTCAGTATATACTGTATACTACATACTACACTTAGTATATACTGTATACTACATACTGAACTCAGTATATACTGCATACTACATACTGCACTCAGTATATACTGTATACTACATACTGAACTCAGTATATACTGTATACTACATACTACACTCAGTATATACTGTATACTGCATACTACACTCAGTATATACTGTATACTACATACTGAACTCAGTATATACTGTATACTACATACTACACTCAGTATGTACTGTATACTACATACTACACTCAGTATGTACTGTATACTACATACTACACTCAGTATATAGTGTATACTACATACTACTCTCAGTATATACTGCATACTGCACTTAGTATATACTGTATACTGCATACTACACTCAGTATATACTGTGTATTGTATACTACACTCAGTACATAATGCATACTGCACTCAGTATATACTGCATACTACATACTACACTCAGTATATACTGCATACTACATACTACACTCAGTATGTACTGTACACTGCATACTGCACTCAGTATACACTGTATACTACATACTACACTCAGTATGTACTGTACACTGCATACTGCACTCAGTATGTACTGTATACTACACACTACACTCAGTATATACTGTATACTGCACTCAGTACATACTGCATACTACACCCAGTACATACTGCATACTGCATTCAGTTTCATGACAGGATGCAGTACTAAACGAAGATAGCTCTAGGCCCCCATCAGTACGCAAGTAGTACACAGTAGGCGATTTGGAACACAGCCTACGTCTCCTGGAACGGCTCGGTTCACTGCTTGACGGAGGGAGCGAAATCGGGGCGCCGGGTCTGGATGATTTTGGGGCGTACGCGCGCCCCTCCCTCGGCTTCCTCCTCGCCGCCCGAGCTGTCGTCCTCGCACACGTGCACGATCACGCTCGGGGTGGTGTTGGTGGCGCTGTGTAACTCGTACGGCTCACCTGAAAAACAATCAGCACAGTCTCATGAGGCAGCTGCCTAGATAGGGAGTAGGCAGCAAGGCAGCGTTCCTAACAAACTGAGCAGGAGGTTTAAAGGGCATTTGAAAAGCAAATCCTAACACAGCTGCACCTAATACTCTACGATGTCATTCCTTATTAGGGTCATTGCAGTGCTGAGAATGGACCACCGCCCAACATCGTCAGAGGAGCGGATGAGCTACAGTCAGTGATTGTACACCCACAAATATTACCTGTATAATAGGTATAATAGAGCTTGCTTCGTGCATGGGCGGACCTTCCCTAAACTGTTGCTGCTAGGTTGGACGCACATAATGTCCCTTTATACAATTGATTTCTAACACCTGTTAGCAACTGCTGTGGTTGAAACACACGAATTCAGTAATTAGAAGTGGTGTCCCAATACTTTGTGGTGGAATGGTCTTAGTTCTATTCCCATGAAGTCTCCAGCCTCATTAAGCATCATTGGAGAAGAATCTGAGTCCTAGTGAATTGAGGCTGAGCGGTACTAACTAAAGAGGTGCACATTAATTGTGGCACACAGATTTAACCCTATAATGCCGAGCGTATCATATTTGATACATGAGTTTCAAGAACCCAACATCACTATGTACTGTATAATGTTTTCATTTAAAAAAATAAAAAAATGAAGTGGACAATTACTTTTTTACAATGACTGAAATATACAAGTATTTTTGTATAGAAAGCAATACATTTAAAAAAAAGCCTGGTGTATCAAATATGCTACAAAACAAAACGCCGTGCACACACGACCGTCATGCGGCAGAGTTACCTGGGCCGAGCTTGGAGACGGCACACAGCAGGTCGTAGTTAATGACGGGCGTGGCGTCCTGAGCCTGCTCCCAGCCCACCGGAGGGGAAGCCGGAGGAGAGATGAGGAACTGCTTCTCTGGCTTCGGGGGCTCCAGTCGTGGACTTCCTATGTGCACGGTCTGATGGGAGATGAAGCACAAATGGTGAGCACTCGGTATATACTGCATACTACATACTGAACTCAGTACATACTGTATACTACATACTACACTCAGTATATACTGTGTACTACATACTGAACTCAGTACATACTACATACTACATACTGAACTCAGTACATACTGCATACTACATACTGAACTCAGTACATACTGCATACTACATACTGCACTCAGTATATACTGCATACTACATACTGAACTCAGTACATACTGTATAGTACATACTACACTCAGTACATACTGTGTACTACATACTGAACTCAGTACATACTGTATACTACATACTGAATTCAGTACATACTGTATACTACATACTACACTCAGTACATACTGTATACTACATACTGAATTCAGTACATACTGTATACTACATACTACACTCAGTACATACTGTGTACTACATACTGAACTCAGTATATACTGTATACTACATACTGAACTCAGTATATACTGCATACTACATACTGAAATCAGTACATACTGCATACTACATACTGAACTCAGTACATACTGTATACTACATACTGAACTCAGTACATACTGTATACTACATACTGAACTCAGTATATACTGTATACTACATACTGAACTCAGTATATACTGTATACTACATACTGAAATCAGTACATACTGCATACTACATACTGAACTCAGTACATACTGTATACTACATACTGAACTCAGTATATACTGTATACTACATACTGAAATCAGTACATACTGCATACTACATACTGAACTCAGTACATACTGTATACCACATACTGAACTCAGTACATACTGTATACTACATACTGAACTCAGTACATACTGTATACTACATACTGAACTCAGTACATACTGCATACTACATACTGAACTCAGTACATACTGTGTACTACATACTGAACTCAGTATATACTGTTTACTACATACTACACTCAGTACATACTGTGTACTACATGCTGAACTCAGTATATACTGCATACTACATACTGAAATCAGTACATACTGCATACTACATACTGCACTCAGTATATACTGCATACTACATACTGAAATCAGTACATACTGTATAGTACATACTACACTCAGTACATACTGTGTACTACATACTGAACTCAGTACATACTGTATACTACATACTGAATTCAGTACATACTGTATACTACATACTACACTCAGTACATACTGTGTACTACATACTGAACTCAGTATATACTGTATACTACATACTGAACTCAGTATATACTGTATACTACATACTGAAATCAGTACATACTGCATACTACATACTGAACTCAGTACATACTGTATACTACATACTACACTCAGTACATACTATGTACTACATACTGAAGTCAGTACATACTGCATACTACATACTGAACTCAGTACATACTGTATACTACATACTACACTCAGTACATACTGTATACTACATACTACACTCAGTACATACTGTGTACTACATACTGAACTCAGTACATACTGCATACTACACTCAGTACATACTGTACACTACATATTGCACTTAGTACATACTGTATACTACATACTATACTTAGTATATACTGTATACTACACTCAGTATATACTGTACACTACATACTACACTCAGTATATACTGTATACTACATACTACACTTAGTATATACTGTATACTACCTACTGAACTCAGTACATACTGGATACTACATACTGCACTCAGTACATACTGCATACTACACTCAGTATATACTGTATACTACATACTACACTCAGTATATACTGTATACTACACTCAGTACATACTGTGTACTACATACTGCACTCAGTATATACTGCATACTACATACTAGTCATAGTATATACTGCATACTACATACTGAACTCAGTACATACTGTATACTGCATACTACATTTAGTATGTACTGCATACTGCACTCATACACTGTGTACTCCATACCTCACTCATATACTGCATACTAATTTAGGGCCCCATCAGTACACGACTAGTGTGTACACTATTTATTAACTACATGATTTATATGGTTTATATTGTTTTCTTTTTAAGGTACCTGAGCGAAATAGAGCCTCATGTCTTTGCCGCAGAAGTCACTCTTGTGGAGCTTGACTCTGGCCCGAGCGGCGGCCGCCGAGCTGGTGAAATTGATGCGCACCCGCCGAAAGCTCTTGAAGAACTGGAAAGAAACTCCGGCATCGAACTCCTTAAAAAGCGCCTGGAACCGGTCCTGAAAACAGAGGAGCAGAGAAAGAGGATGTGACTCGGCAAAATCCGATCTAGACCCGGATCTACCCGCCTTACCTGGACCTCTGGATGGCTGAACACTTCACTCTGGACGAGTGTAGCCACCAGACAGAGACGATTGCACCTGATCATCTTTAATCCCAGTGATGACCTGTTGAGTGGAGTAACAGGTCGTGCTCTTACAAATAACTGCTGAGCTTCTGCCGAAATTGGAGCCTCACTTAGTTTTACCTTCCCTTGACTTTCAGGCGGCGGGTATCATTCAGATTTCTTGTGTCTTGAGATACTTGGTTGATTTTCTATGGAAAAACGTTCGTTTAATGAGCATTTAATTTACTGTCACACTAGCAGTCCTACGGCAATTCAGTCAGCAATCGGTTATGCCACGGTCACACTACACGACTGGATCTCTTGCACTACACCACACTGGGAGTCTTTCACACTACACGACCGATCGGCTATCACCGGGATGAGTCGGTCCGGTCTGCTCTCTGCTAGAGGGGTTTAATGACACCGTGTCCAAAAATGCACGTCAACAATAAGCGAGTCGGAAAAATAAATGAATCCGTGTAGATCTGGCAACACGACCAGCAGGGATCGTCTGTTCTGGGCGGAAGAGGTGGAAAATACGCAGGTTTACAAAATCGTGTTGTGTATACAAAGATTTGCACAACACGATTTTCCAGGGCGCGGTGGAACCAAAAACAGGCGAGATAGTAACAAGTCACCTGACCTTTTAAAGATCAAGTTACAAAATGTCCATGAGACCTTTCGGTAGACACGCACTGTAAGGACAAAAGTGTTGGGACTGACATACAAATCCTGCCATCTTTGAACTGACTAGGCACAAATTCCCACAGACTCGTGAGAAATCTTCTCAATAGGGCGGCGGTTGTTCCAGCTGACGTCGCTCTATTTTAATACCCGACAAGCTCATAATCAGGTGTCCAAATACTTTTAGTCATGTGGTGTATTTTTCTAACAAACACACAAATAGGTACACTATAGGCTCACATGTGTGCATCAACATTCGTCGCCTGGGGCAAAAAATGGAACCTAAATTCACCGTCACAGCAAAAAGGATGGCAAGGTATTGTTTACTAGAGCATTCTGGGTCAAGAGATCATTTTTTCATTGATAATAAAATAGTTTTTAATTTATAAAAAATTATTGTTATTTAAATTGATGACAAATTTTCGTTTGATTAATTGATAAAAAATTGTAGTTAGTTTAATTTATAAAAAAAATTAGTTAGTTTAATTTAGAAAAAAATTATCGTTTGTTTCATTCATAAAAAAATTATCGTCAGTGTAATTGATGAAAAAAAATTACCGTTAGTTTAATAAAAATAAAAAAAAAGTTAGTTTAATTGATGAAAAAATTATCGTTACTTTAATTTATAAAAAAATTATCGTTAGTTTAATTGATAAAAAAATTATCGTTACTTTCATTGATAAAAAAATTATAGTTAGTTTAATTGATAAAAACATTATCGTTAGTTTAATTTATAAAAAAATTATCGTTAGTTAAATTTATAAAAATTATAGTTAGTTTAATTTATAAAAATGTATCGTTAGCTGAATTTATAAAAATGTATCGTTAGTTTAATTTATAAAAATGTATCGTTAGTTTAATTTATAAAAATGTATCGTTAGTTTAATTTATAAAAAATTATAGTTAGTTAATTTATAAAAATGTATTCGTTTAATTTATAAAAATGTATTGTTAGTTTAATTAATAAAAATTATAGTTAGTGTAATTTATAAAAATGTATTGTTAGTTTAATTTATAAAAATGTATCATTAATTTATAAAAATTATCGTTAGTTTAATTTATAAAAAATTAATCATTAGTTTAATTTATAAAAAATTAATCATTAGTTTAATTTATAAAAATGTATCGTTAGTTTAATTTATATAAAAATTTATCGTTAGTTTAATTTATAAAAATTATCGTTAGTTTAATTTATAAAAAAAATTATTGTTAGTTTAATTTATAAAAATTTATAATTTATTTAATTTATAAAAAATTATTGTCTGTGTAATTTCTAAAAACATTATCGTTACATTAATTAATAAAAAAATCGTTAGTTCAATTTATAAAAAAATATTGTTAGATTAATTAATAAAAATTATCGCTAGATTAAGTAATGAAAAATAATTGTTAGTTTCATTGATAAAAAATGATTGTCCGTGTAGTTTCTAAAAAAATTAGTTATATTAATTGATTAAAAATGTATCTATCTGTGTGTATCAATGTGTTGCTCGGTCTCTCTCTTGTGTGTATGTAAAGAACAATGGGCGAGTGATTGTTGGTTCTATTTATACCCTGGACATTCTCCTCACCTTCAGTTTCTTCTGTCTTGTTCTTGCTGCTTTAATTTAAGCTCAGAAGTTTTATGGGCAGGATAAATAAGGACGTTCATATTAGCAAAGCTCAGTTAAAGAATAAAGAAACATAAATAACAAAACTATACAAAAGTTACAGGCACAGAAGAGAAATTTTTTTTATTTACATTGTTGTGATATTACTTACTTACTAGAGTTTTATATGTGTGTTCAGTCTTGGTAAGAAAAGTGAGAATTGTTGTTCCTCTGCGGAAGAAGAGGGTACGGGTACTGGACTGGCCCGCCTGCGGTCCTGACCTGTCCCCGATAGAGAACGTGTGGAGGATTTCGCACACATTGAGACGTGTTTGCAGGAAGAATGGGACAATATAACCTAAAACACTAAAATGCTGGGTATCCTCGGTGCCAAAGCGCCGTCCCAACTTTTTTTGGAATGTGTTGCAGGCCTGTAAGTTGGCCAGACTAAACATGAAATATCTTGGGTTCATCCTGACTTTTAGGCTTAGGTTTCCAGGACTGGACCTAGGTGCTTTGGACCCACCATGACCCAGTATAGTACCCAGTATATACAGTGGAAGAAGGTCAACGACTGTCTGTCTGACCGTCCGTCTGTCCGTCTTTGTGCGTGTTCACTGCCCAGTTTAATGGTCAACAAGAACAAATGCAATGATCCTAAAGAAGCTGAGCATCTGATGGACATCTAATGGACACATGATGGACACATGATGGACGGATTACCTTCATGTGCGCCTCGTTGAAGACCTCGTCCGGGACCTTGCAGGCGATCAGGGCGTTCGGCTGCTCGTTCACCTGCACCCCCGCCGTCCCCGCACCGTCTCCGTCCTCCGGTTCCCGCATGGCCCGAGCGAACCGATCACGACCCGGTTTGAGGTTAAACGCGCAGAGCGACTTTGGCGCAGAGGGAAGCGGTCATGCCGCAGTGGCCCGGACGGAGTCCTCCTCTGTCGCAGCAAAACGGTCCGAGCGCTCCTTCATCTGCTCATTTCCTAAAATCCTTCCGCACCACGATACCGGCTTTAATAACGGGTTTAGATCATAATTTCAGCATTAATATGGACGCGGTGCATCTTTTCCGCAAAGCGAAAGTGACGTTTTATGGTCGGAAGCCAAACAGCTGAAGTAACGGCTCAGGGTTGCCAGGTGTAGCGCACAAAAATCCCCCCTCTTCAGAAGCTTCAATTTACGGAAGCGTATTGCTGCCACACAGATAAAAAAAAACGTCAGTATGTAGTTATAATGGAAAAATATGTCGTTATAACGAGAAAATATGTCGTTATAACGAGAAAATATGTCGTTATAACGAGAAAATGTCTTTATAACGAGAAAGTATGTCGTTATAACGAGAAAATATGTCGTTATAACGAGAAAGTATGTCGTTATAAGGAGAAAGTATGTCGTTATAAAGAGAAAATGTCTTTATAACGAGAAAGTATGTCGTTATAAGGAGAAAGTATGTCATTATAATGAGAAAATATGTCGTTATAAGGAGAAAATATGTCGTTATAACGAGAAAATGTCTTTATAACGAGAAAGTATGTCGTTATAAGGAGAAAGTATGTCGTTATAACGAGAAAGTATGTCGTTATAATGAGAAAGTATGTCGTTATAACGAGAAAATATGTCGTTATAATAAGAAAATATGTCGTTATAATGAGAAAGTATGTCGTAACGAGAAAATATGTCGTTATAATGAGAAAGTATGTCGTAACGAGAAAATATGTCGTTATAATGAGAAAGTATGTCGTAACGAGAAAATATGTCGTTATAATGAGAAAGTATGTAGTTATAATGAGAAAATATGTCGTTATAACGAGAAAGTATGTAGTTATAACGAGAAAGTATGTCGTTATAACAAGAAAATGTTGTTATAAAGAGAAAATATGTCGTTATAATGAGAAAGTATGTCGTTATAACGAGAAAGTATGTAGTTATAATGAGAAAGTATGTCGTTATAACAAGAAAAGGATGTTGTTATAACGAGAAAAGGATGTCGTTATAATGAGAAAAGTATGTTGTTATAACAAGAAAAGGATGTCATTATAAAAATAAAAGCCTCCACTCCTTGTTTTTACACTGACTGTCCATTATCAGCTCCACTTACCATATAGGAGCACTTTGTAGTTCTACAATTACTGACTGTAGTCCATCTGTTTCTCTGCATGCTTTGTTACCCCCCTTTCATGCTGTTCTTCAATGGTCAGGACCCCCACAGGACCACCACAGAGCAGGTATTATTTAGGTGGTGGATCATTCTCAGCACTGCAGTGACACTGACATGGTGGTGGTGTGTTAGTGTGTGTTGTGCTGGTATGAGTGGATCAGAGTTTTTAAACACCTCACTGTCACTGCCGGACTGTGAATAGTCCACCAACCAAAAACATCCAGCCAACAGCGCCTTGTGAGCAGCGTCCTGCGACCACTGATGAAGGTCTAGAAGATGACCGACTCAAACAGCAGCAATAGATGAGCGATCAATGGGTGCAGTTGTAAGTGTTCTCGGTAAGGGAGTTAGCAAATGTCTGCTTTGTCCACACGAGCATGCTTGGAATGCCTCAGTTCGCCCACACATCGGAGAACGAATTCAAAACAACGGATCCCATAAACAGTCCATTCAGCGACGACCGTTACATAACGTCGGCTTTTCCTCCGCCCTTAACCGGTGCTGAACTGGTGATCAGAATTTTAGGACAGACGCCCTGGACCGTTCAGTGCTCCGTGTTCTTCCCTCTTTCAATTTGGGATCGGAAACGATGGCTTGGTTCGACGTAGCGGCTAAAAAGTTTGGATTTCCTTCTATTGAGCTGTTCGTAAAGGTAAGAAGAACTAGACTCAACATATATGATATAAATGCATATTAAGGACACATAAAGCAACACATTCCAAAAAAAAGTTGGGACTGTAAAGCATTTACCACTTTGTAATGTCGCCGTTCCTTTTCACCACACTTAAAAGACGTTTTGGCACTGAGGAGACCGAGTGATTTAGTGTTTCAGCTTTTATTTTGTCTCGTTCTTTCTGCAAACACGTCTTAAGAAGTGCGACAGTACGGGCTCGTCGCAGGCAGGCCAGTCCAGCACCCGTACCCTCTTCTTCCACAGGGTTTTGCATTGGACGTCCCTGGAAAAGACGACGTCTTGAAGGCGGCACGTGTTGCTCTAAGATCTTGATGTACAGTACTTTTATAACGAGAAAGTATATCGTTATAACGAGAAAGTATATCGTTATAACGAGAAAGTATATCGTTATAATGAGAAAGGATGTTGTTATAATGAGAAAGTATATCATTATAACGAGAAAGTATGTCGTTATAACAAAAAAGGATGTCGTTATGATGAGAAAGTATGTCGTCATAATGAGAAAGGATGTCGTTATAACGAGAAAGTAAGCCTCCGTCAGCTATGCAGCATTTAAAGTAATGAACTTTTCTCATTATAACAACATATTTTTCTCGTTATAACGACATCCTTTTCTCATTATAATGACATATTTTTCTCGTTATAACGACATTCTTTTCTTGTTATAACAACATCCTTTCCTCAATATAACGACATCCTTTTCTCATTATAACGACATCCTTTTTCATTATAACGACATCCTTTCTCATTATAACGACATCCTTTCTCGTAATAACAACATCCTTTTCTCATTATAATGACATCCTTTTCTCGTTATAACGACATCCTTTTCTCGTTATAACAACATCCTTTCTCGTTATAACAACATCCTTTCTAATTATAACAACATCCTTTTCTTGTTATAACGACATACTTTCTCGTTATACATCCATCCTTTTCTCTCTGTATTGTAGAGCTTGATAAAGGTTTGATAAACTAATCCCTCACCCATGTGGTTAAATCAGTTATTGTTGAGTGGCGGTTCTTGATGCGGCGCCGTCTGAGGGATCCCACAGATTCCTTGAATGGTTTAATGATATTATGGACTGTAGAGGGAGAAATATGCAAATCCCTTCCAATCTTTCTTTAAGGTACATAGGAGATCCTCTGATCATCAAAGACTGCTGCTTTTGTACCAAATTATGATTACAATCACCTGTTTGGAATCACATCATTATTTAGTTTTTTCACATCATTACTAGCCCTAAATTGCCCCCGTCCCAACTTTTTTTGGAATGTGTTGCAGGCCTGAAATGCAGAATGTATTATCATTGGTAAAATAGTTTGTTCACTCTTCACTGAATGTATTATATATATATTTATAGGCAGGAATGGACGGCGAGAGCATTGGCAACTGCCCGTTCTCTCAAAGACTCTTCATGATCCTTTGGCTGAAGGGAGTCATCTTCAACGTCACAACTGTGGATCTAAAGAAGTAATCTCAACATAAATCACTATGTTCCTTCACTGCTGAAGAAACAGTTATCATAAATAGTTCAGTTATGGATTCATATTATGAAGGAAGACTTACTTTAAGAATGAGTAGACAGGTTCAGTAATGCATATAATATTACACAAATTATAGTTATACCTAAACTTTTAACCATGGTGAATGAAGAGCAACTTTGAGACACTAGGGAGGGAAGGAAGGGAACTCTTAAAATATTGACCTAGAGTAGCTAGCTCAGAGTGGCTTTCAATTTGCGTTGGCAACCAACTGCCCTCCTCTTTTATTAACTGAAAGAGCAGTGCGAGGATTTATCATGGAAGACGGAAGGGACTGATGGGTCATTAATTATATTTGGAGCCAATGGTGGCTTGCTGTCGTCTCACAGCAACAGGGTCCTGGGTTCGATCCCCAGGGGGCGGTTTGCATGTTCTTCCCGTGTCTGTGTGGGTTTCCTCCGGGAGATTCGGTTTCCTCCGGTTAATTGGAGACACTAAATTGCCCTATAGGTGAATGGGTGTGTATGTGTGTCTGCCCTGCGATGGACTGGCGCCCCGTCCAGGGTGTTACTGTGTGCCTTGCATCCATTGATAAATCGGTATAGGCTCCAGCACCCCCCCCCCCCCCCCCCTTCCCCACCGTGATCCTAATGAGATAAGTGCATCAAGAATGCATATGGGACTGATCACCGTTTCCATTGTTATGCAATGGGCGGTGATCGGTCGTTATGCAAATCGGCTGCATATAAGGTTGGGGTACCACCAGCTCAGACTGAAGAAGTCATTCGGATTGAGTGACGAAACGTATCTCTACAAGAAACCTGTGTCCAGATGAACTGATTCAACTTTGTGGATTTGTGTACCTGGATTATTGAGCATGCATCAACAGACAGCAAACTAAATAAGCTGGTGAGGAAAGCCAGCTCTGTGTTGGGTCTAGGTTAGGGCTAGGGTTAGGGTTAGGGCTAGGGTTAGGGTTAGGAGACAGCATCATGGTCCAACTGTCCATGCTTCGGTCCTTGTAATGATGCTCCAATCAGACTAAGGAAGTTTGTCTTTGTTTTTCCGTGCCTCTGTCCACCCCCTTCCCTGTCAGCCTCATAACCGCTCATCACTCCCCATCGTTAAATAGTTCCAACCACAGTTGAATAGACTAAAACTGACTCACTCACTTTCTTATTGGACTTACTTTCTCTTGGACATTAATTACAATGGTCATGTGTGTCTTTCACATATGATTGGGGTATAGCTCCTATCACGGCATTGTAAGATGGTGAGAGATGTACTCTCAGGCCCCCTCCTCGGTTCAGAGATGGTCGTTCCCTCTTCATGTAAATGGCCTCTTTGACTCCCCGTTCAAACCAGCGTTCCTCCTTGTCAAGGATCTGACCATCTTTATCATTAAATGAGTGGCCGCTGGCTTGCAGGTGAGTGTAAACCGCGGAGTCCTGGCCAGAAGAGGTCGATCTTCTATGTTGGGCCATCCGTTTCGCCAGTGGCTGTTTAGTTTCCACGATGTACAGTTCCCGGCAATCCTCCCGGCACCTAACAGCATACACTACGTTACTCTGTCTGTGTCGAGGAACCCGGTCCTTAGGGTGAATTCATTTCTGGCGTAGCGTGTTCTGGGGTTTGAAAGCAAATGAAACACGGTTTCAATTGTTCCGATACTCCCGCCACATACGGAATCATCGCCCTCTCCACTTCCTTTCCCTGAATGAAAACAGGAACAGGGGGGCTTCCGTTCCTCTGCTAATCCACCACAATCTCTTGGGTTTTACTCATTCTGAGCTTCAGGTGATTTTTACTGCACAATTAATATTTATTTTACTCATCCTCGCTGTCCCTGGTGATGCATCCAACAATAGATTTCATAGATTTCATTGAGAGCTGTTTTATGTACTTAAAAATATAAATTGACTTCCAGAAAACCACTGGACCTGCAGGACCTCGCCCCGGGCGCCAAGCTCCCATTCCTGACCTTCAACGCCGAGGTGTTCGCAGATGTCAACAAGATCGAGGAACTTCTCGAGGAACAACTGGCGCCACCGAGGTACAGGATCCAACAGATTTTCTTCTGGCACCCCAAACCCGGACGGGTAACTGGTAACGGTGTAACTATGCCACCTTGTTTGTCTTACTTCCAAAAGGTATCCCAGGTTGGCTGCCAGGCATCCTGAGTCGAACGTGGCAGGAATCGACGTATTTGCCAAGTTCTCCGCGTATATCAAAAACCTGCGCAAGGATGCAAACGACGGTGAGTAATTAATAACCAATTCATCACATAGTAGCAATTCTGTTGCCGTCAAGTGTAAAAGACGTTGAGTTTCAAGGTATTTTTTCCCATAAGGATGTTTGGGAGACCTGTTAATGTGTTCCATGGTCCCGTAAACTGCATACATTTTAGCATATCATCGTCCAGAACTGCAATGACAACATACACCGACCAGGCCTAACATTATGACCACTAACAGGTGAAGTGACGGCATCATGGCACCTGTTAGTGGGGAGGATATATCAGGCAGCAAGTGAACATTTTATCCTCAGAGTTGATGTTAGAAGCAGAAAACTGCAGCTCTTGTGGGGTGTTCCTGGTCTGCAGTGGTCCAAGGAAGGAACAGTGGTAAACCGGCGACAGGGTCATGGGCGACCAAGGCTCATTGGTGCACGTGGGGAAGAAGGTCTGGCCTGGTCTGATGAATCACGTCACTTACCTGGGGAACACACGGCATCAGGATGCACTATGGGAAGAAGGCGAGGCGACGTTCTGCTGGGAAACCTTGGCTCCTGCCATCCATGTGGATGTTACTTTGACACGTAGCACCTACCTAAGCACTGTTGCAGACCATGTTCACCCTTTCATGGAGACGCTATTCCCAGATGGAACGGTTTGAGGAGCACAAGATCTCAATTCAATCAAGCATCTGTGGGACGTACTGGACAAACGAGTCCGATCCATGGAGGCCCCACGTCACAACTTAGAGGAGTTAAAGGATCTGCTGCTGAACACCTTGGTGCCAGATACCACAGCACACCTTCAGGGGTTCTAGTGGAGTCCATGCCTTGATGGTCATAATGTTATTCCTAGTTGGTGTACATGTTATTGCCTTTTTTTCTCCTTCTTTAATCAGATATTGTTAATGTCTCCATCTAGGTTTGGAAAAAGCTCTGTTGAAGTCTCTAAAAAGACTAGATGATTACCTGCAGACTCCACTACCAGAGGAGATCCCTGCCAACAGCCCTGAAGACCCCGGTATATCTACACGAAGCTTTCTAGATGGACCAGACCTCACTCTCGCTGACTGCAACCTCCTTCCTAAACTACATATTATCAAGGTTTGCTATGAACACACTTTATGGACTGAAGTATTGGGACGCCTAGAGTTCTAGTTCATCCTAAATGTGTTGGATGGGGTTGAGGTCTGGGCTCTGTGCAGGCCAGCCAACCCTGCCTTTATAAACCTTGCTTTGTGCACTGGGAAACAGTTCCCCATACTGCTCCCACAGTGTCGAATTTTGAGGGAACAATTGTCCAAATGTCTCGGTGAGCTCAAAAATCAAGGTTTCCATTCACTGGATCTGAGAGGCCTTGGCAAACCCTAGAGAAACGACCCTGCAGCATTTATTATGCTTCCTCCACCACACTTTCTCCTGGCATTCGTCAAACCCAGACTCGTCCATCAGCCTGCCAGATAGAGAACCTTGATTAGTCACTCTACAGATCATGATTTAGGGTCCATTGGTGGCATGCTTTACACCACTTCATCTGATGCTTGCCATGCCATGAAGTTCCCAGTGCGCAGTGCACCTGCCAGAGGAGGTTTGGAGCGTCGGTGTCTCGGCAACTCCGGTTTTTAATGATACCCCTCACAGTTGATGGTGGAATATCTAGGAGGGACTAGGTGTTATGGACTTGTTAAGGCTTGTTGTGGCAACAGGACTGAATAAAGCACCTGAATCTGCATCTATGATTAAGAGGTGTCCCAATACTTTTCCAATTCCTTAAATTAAATACACTCTACGATTTGTTCCATATTTATGCAGGTCGTAGCGAAGACGTTTAGAAATTTCGATATTCCGAGCGACATGGAAGGGATCCGGCGATACCTCGACTCCGCCTACCAGAAAGACGCGTTTACCGGGACCTGTCCCGCGGAACGGGAGATCACCTTCGCCTACCTGGATGTCGCCAAGAAGATCGTGTAGGCTCACATGTGGTATCGACGTTTCCTCTTATTTTGGCTCCGTCTCAACTCTTTTGGAGGGTGTCGCAGGCATCTGCGTGTCCAGACGTAGGGTAGCAACAGGTCGTCTTATTTCCTGGACGTTGCCTTTCTTTAGACTTGAGCTGAGACTTGATTCCTATTTGTAGATCCCACCTTTCGCAAGCCGTAATTGGTCAATTATGTACAAGCCCTACACGTAACCACTGGTCCTGATGAAAGTGGCTTGATGTGTACAACCCCTTCAGCCACAACCTGCCACCCACCGTGGGCTTCTGTCTGCCTGGTGCTGCTCAGCTCCTCCTCAGTGGATCACATACTAGCTCGTTCAGATTTAGACTGGCAGGCCAGCCCAGCACCCGTCCTCTCGTCTTAGGTCTCGGTGTACTCTTCTGCATTGATGCTGCCATCACAGGAGTGTAAACGACCTTCCCAAGGGTACTGACACCAACCCAGAACATGACACACCCTGGTTTTGAACTGGATGGGTGTGCCTTGCGCCCATTGAGAGCTGGGATAGGCTCCAGCCCCCCCGTATAATCGAGTGGCCAAAATGTGAAGAAGGAACCTTTAGAGTTCAGAGCTTTTGCTTCATTATCTTGGTTGCTAAGTCTGCTGTTTCGCCTCCGTCTCAAATGAAGCCCGTTCCCTACTTGGGGCACTAAACACTCATTAGATGTTTAGAGTTATCTAAACTACTGCTGAACACAAACAATAATAAAGCTGATTGGTTGAGAAATTAAATCTTGTTTGTGTTCTGTTTTCAATTAAACTCAATCAACCATCACTAATGTACACTGATCAGGCATAACATTATGACCATCTCAGACATCCCAAGTTGCAAAGACTCATTTTAGGGAGGTACCCCCGGACCCAGACCTCGACCCCCCCCCCCCCCCAAAAAAGCTAAAAACCCTCTCGCACACACCAAAGGATTATGGGTGATAACAGAACTTTTAGGAGCTGCTTACTGAGCTACTAAGCTAACTGTTCGCATCACAAACACATTAATGTGTACTACATAGTGCACTAGATAGTGTGAAAGATAATAGATTTATGTTCCCCACATAGTGCACTAGATTGTATATTAGAAAATAATCTATGTTCCTTACTTAGTGCACTAGATAGTGTATTAGATAACGCACTCATGTTCACTACATAGTGCACTAGATAGTGAATTAGACAATTGGTTTATGTTCCCTACATAGTGCACTAGATTGTATATCAGATCACGGATTCATGTTCACTACATAGTGCACTAGAAAGTATAACTAAATGATCATTTGTGTTCCTTGCATAGTGCACTAGATAGTGTATTACATCATTAATTATGTTCCCTACATAGTGCACTAAATTGTATATCAGATTACGGATTTATGTTCCCTACATAGTGCACTAGATTGTATATCAGATCACGGATTCATGTTCACTACATAGTGCACTAGAAACTATAACTAAATGATAATTTGTGTTCCTTACATAGTGCACTAGATAGTGTATTACATAATTAATTATGTTCCCTACATAGTGCACTAGATAGTGTATTAGATAACGCATTCATGTTCACTACATAGTGCACTAGAAAGTATAACTAAATGATAATTTGTGTTCCTTACACAGTGCACTAGATAGTGTATTACATAATTAATTATGTTCCCTACATAGTGCACTAAATTGTATATCAGATTACGGATTTATGTTCCCTGCATAGTGCACTAGATAGTGTATTAGATAATGCATTCATGTTCACTACACAGTGCACTAGATTGTATATCAGATCACGGATTTAATACGTGATCGGGGGAATAAAGTCTGTGTCTCCTGCGTGTGTGTGTGTGTGTGTGTGTGTGTTTGTGTGTGTGTGTGTGTGTGTGTGTGTGTGTCGCTCTTGGCCGCTCGTTCTAGATTCCGGGAGATTTTATCTGACTTGAGGGCATCAGGGAGCCGCTATGTACAGTGTATCACAAAAGTGAGTACACCCCTCACATTTCTGCAAATATTTCATTATATCTTTTCATGGGACAACACTATAGACATGAAACTTGGATATAACTTAGAGTAGTCAGTGTACAGCTTGTATAGCAGTGTAGATTTACTGTCTTCTGAAAATAACTCAACACACAGCCATTAATGTCTAAATAGCTGGCAACATAAGTGAGTACACCCCACAGTGAACATGTCCAAATTGTGCCCAAATGTGTCGTTGTCCCTCCCTGGTGTCATGTGTCAAGGTCCCAGGTGTAAATGGGGAGCAGGGCTGTTAAATTTGGTGTTTTGGGTACAATTCTCTCATACTGGCCACTGGATATTCAACATGGCACCTCATGGCAAAGAACTCTCTGAGGATGTGAGAAATAGAATTGTTGCTCTCCACAAAGATGGCCTGGGCTATAAGAAGATTGCTAACACCCTGAAACTGAGCTACAGCATGGTGGCCAAGGTCATACAGCAGTTTTCCAGGACAGGTTCCACTCGGGACAGGTTCCACTCGGGACAGGTTCCACTCGGAACAGGCTTCGCCAGAGTCGACCAAAGAAGTTGAGTCCACGTGTTCGGCGTCATATTCAGAGGTTGGCTTTAAAAAATAGACACATGAGTGCTGCCAACATTGCTGCAGAGGTTGAAGACGTGGGAGGTCAGCCTGTCAGTGCTCAGACCATACGCCGCACACTGCATCAACTCGGTCTGCATGGTCGTCATCCCAGAAGGAAGCTGACGCACAAGAAAGCCAGCAAACAGTTTGCTGAAGACAAGCAGTCCAAGAACATGGATTACTGGAATGCCCTGTGGTCTGACGAGACCAAGATAAACTTGTTTGGCTCAGATGGTGTCCAGCATGTGTGGCGGCGCCCTGGTGAGAAGTACCAAGACAACTGTATCTTGCCTACAGTCAAGCATGGTGGTGGTAGCATCATGGTCTTGGGCTGCATGAGTGTTGCTGGCACTGGGGAGCTGCAGTTCATTGAGGGAAACATGAATTCCAACATGTACTGTGACATTCTGAAACAGAGCATGATCCCCTCCCTTCGAAAACTGGGCCTCATGGCAGTTTTCCAACAGGATAACGACCCCAAACACAACCTCCAAGATGACAACTGCCTTGCTGAGGAAGCTGAAGGTAAAGGTGATGGACTAAACCCAATTGAGCACCTGTGGCGCATCCTCAAGTGGAAGGTGGAGGAGCACAAGGTGTCTAACATCCACCAGCTCCGTGATGTCATCATGGAGGAGTGGAAGAGGATTCCAGTAGCAACCTGTGCAGCTCTGGTGAATTCCATGCCCAGGAGGGTTAAGGCAGTGCTGGATAATAATGGTGGTCACACAAAATATTGACACTTTGGGCACAATTTGGACATGTTCACTGTGGGGTGTACTCACTTATGTTGCCAGCCATTTAGACATTAATAGGTGTGTGTTGAGTTATTTTCAGACGACAGTAAATCTACACTGCTATACAAGTTGTACACTGACTACTCTAACTTATATCCAAGTTTCATGTCTATAGTGTTGTCCCATGAAAAGATATAATGAAATATTTGCAGAAATGTGAGGGGTGTACTCACTTTTGTGATACACTGTATATTATGTATATTATATATATTATGTATATTATGTATATTATGTATATTATGTATACGCGGGAGACTCCCGGAACTTCCGGGACACTTGGGATGTCTGCAACCTCCTTGTTTCTACACTCACTGTCCATTTTATCAGCTCCACTTACCATATAGAAGCACTTTGTAGTTCTACAATTACTGACTGTAGTCCATCTGTTTCTCTGCATGCTTTGTTACCCCCCTTGAATGCTGTTCTTCAATGGTCAGGACCCCCACAGGACCACCACAGAGCAGGTATTATTTGGGTGGTGGATCATTCTCAGCACTGCAGTGACGCTGACATGGTGGTGGTGTGTTAGTGACCTCACTGTCACTGCTGGACTGAGAATAGTCCACCAACCTAAAACATCCAGCCAACAGCGCCCCATGGGCAGCGTCCTGTGCCCACTGATGAAGGTCTAGAAGATGACCGACTCAAACAGCAGCAATAGATGAGATGAGCGATCGTCCCTGACTTCACATCTACAAGGTGGACAGACTAGGTAGGAGTGTCTAATAGAGTGGACACTCCAGCACAACACACACTAACACACAACCACCATGTCAGTGTCACTGCCATGCTGAGAATGATCCACCACCTACATAATACCTGCTCTATGGTGGTCCTGTGGGGGTTCTGACCACTAAAGAACAGCATGAAAGGGTAACAAAGAATGTAGAGAAACAGATGGACTACAGTCAGTAATTGTAAACTACAAAGTGCTCCTATATGGTAAGTGGAGCTGATAAAATGGACAGTGAGTGTAGAAACAAAGAGTGGAGGCTTTTATTGTGACAAAGCGGATCAGATTGATCAGATGTCCACATACTTTTGGCCTTACAGTTATATGTGCAGCGGTTACAAATAATGTATAAACACAAACCCCGTTTCCAGAAAAATTGGGACGTTTAGTCAAAGAATCTGTAATCTCACCACAAAAATTGGGACAGAGGCGTGTTTCTTATTAATGAGACTTTTTAATGGTTGGGGAACTGAGGACACTGCTCGATAGTCTGTAACGGTCGGCGTCTGATTCCCCTTTTCAACAGGCGACAGATCTGGACTGCAGACAGGCCAGACAATCACTCTCACTCTGTGTCTACAGAGCCACGCTGTTGTAGCAAGTAGAGAATGATGATGTTGGCTTTTGTCCACTTCTTGTCTGGTCCTTTCTCATCCACCAGACTGGTGACAGGAATATCCCTCTACATTACCTGCCTACCCTCACTATTATTTATCCAATAAAATTGTTACACCTACTCACCCACCCACAGAAATCCTAATAAATTACAGAAAGGCGGGCTATAAATAGCTATTAATAATAATAATAATAATATTTAAAACCCTGCCAGGGTTTTGAATATTATTATTATTATAATTATTTAGTTATTATTATTATTATTAATTATTATTTAATTATTATTATTATTATTGTTGTTATTTAATTATTGTTATTATTGTTTAGTTATTATTATTATTATTATTTAGTTATTATTATTATTTTCAATATTATTTAATTATTAGTATTTTATTATTATTATTTTATTAGTAGTAGTATTTTAATATTATTATTATTAAATTATTATTATTATTATTATTATTAATTATTATTATTATTATTATTTAATTATTATTATTTAATTATTATTATTATTTTGTTATTATTATTATGGGCGGCACGGTGGTGGGTAGCACTGTTGCCTCACAGCAAGAAGGTCCTGGGTTCTATTCCATTTACATTTACATTTTCAGCATTTAGCAGACGCCTTCATCCAAAGCAATTTACATTACAGTTACAGTATACAGTCTGAGCAATTGAGGGTTAAGGGCCTTGCTCAAGGGCCCAACAGCAGCAACCTGGCAGTGGTGGGGCTTGAACCAGCGACCTTCTGGTTACTAGTCCAGTACCTTAACCACTAGGCTACGGCTATTCCCAGGTGGGGCGGTCCGGGTCCTTTCTGTGCTGGGGTTGCATGTTCTCCCCGTGTCCACGTGGGTTTCCTCCGAGTGCTCCGGTTTCCTCCCACAGTCCAAAAACATGCAGTCAGGCCTAATTGGAGACACTGAATTGCTTTGTAGGTGAATGGGTGTGTGTGTATGTGTAGGTGTATCTGCCCTGCGATGGACTGGTGCCCCAACCAGGGTGTTACTGTGTGTCTTGTGCCCAATGAAAAGCTGGGATAGGCTCCAGCACCACCCTGCGACCCTAATTGGATAAGCGGTTAAGAGAGTGAGTGAGTGAGTATTATTATTATTATTTAATTATTATTATTATTATTATTATAATTATTATTATTTAGTTATTATTATTTAGTTATTATTATTATTTAATTATTATTATTATTTAACTATAATTATTATTATTTTATTGTGGGCAGTTGTAGCCCAGCAGTTAAGGTACTGGACTAGTAAGCAGAAGGTCGCTGGTTCAAACCTCACCACTGTCAGGTTGCCACTGTTGGGCCCTTGAACAAGGCCCTTAACCCTCAATTGCTTAGACTGTGAGTCGCTTTGGATAAAAGCGTCTGCTAAATGCAGAGAATGTAAATGTTATTATTATTATTATTTTATTATTATTATTATTATTTAATTATTATATTTTTTTAATTATAATTTTTTTAATTATTATTTTTTTTTTTTTTAATTATTATTATTATGTTTTTTTTTTTTCTTTGCGGGTTTTTCTTTAATATACACCATTTGCATTATTGATTGAAATGGGCCAGCAGCAGTTACCTATAGATGAATATGTAGAGGGCCCCCCCCTTCCCTTCCAAATTAGCTTGGCTTTGTACCAGGAAGGCCTCGTCATTAAGTCCTCGTTTAAACGCTGTTTGTTTTGTCGGATTGTAAAAATCGGCGCCTACGAGGACTGTAAAACCAGAACAAAGAACGAGGAAGCCAAGAAGAGCTCCAGTACGGTTTCTCCAGGTCGTCCAGGTAACCGTCAAAGCCGTAACATCCACGGCCTAACTATACTTCGTCACCACAGAGACCCCGGCGGTGAGAATCCGGACCACAGCGCGAGCAAACAGAAACGCTCGGTCAACAGACCTGCACCTGACCTCCTGGGTTCCCTCATTTCTTCAGAAGAATCACCAAACGTACGTACGAAAATAAAGTTCTTTATTTAGGGGGCTCGTGCAATGCTTGTAATTCTTTATTTGATCTCACAGAGGAGTCGCTCAGCCTAGCTCAGCCTAGCTTAGCCTAGAAACGGGGGTTAACACACATCATGCAGTGGTACTACACTACACTCGTCATCGGGTCACGTGATCAGTCGTGTTATTGACGTATCGGGTAGTAGAAGGGTCGTCGGGGTTCAGTTCTGGGAGCAGTACTTCCAGAAGCAAACTGTTCAAGAGAGAAAGAAAGAAACAATAATTAATTAATCAATTTAATAATAATAATAATAATAATAAATAAATAATAATAATAATATCTGTAACATCCAGAGATGATCTGCACTCGCCTCTCTTGTTGGTTTTCTTCGGAGTCGAGGGCAAGGATTTTTTGAACGCTTTCCCGGTCAGGTGTTTCGGATCGACCTGGTCAGTGCTCACCCTCACCGAGGTTCCACCGCTGACCACAGACAACATCGTGGTCGATTTGATATTTCCATCAGCAGTCTGCGATCACGTCAGACATTAAACGATCAATTATAGCTAATAAGAACAGATATCAAGGCTGTAATCACAATATATATTGAGGTGTACACGCCCACGCCCATATTAAGTGTCCCCCCACCCCAAAAAGTATTCAGACCCCTAACTTTCTACCAGTAAAAATCCTATAGTTAAAGTAGATAAAATTGCCATTTGTGCCCATCAGGACGAAGGGCAAAGTAAAAACACGTTTTTATTCATTTTTAAACATTTATTTTTTTGGGGAAAAAAAGTATTCAGACCCCCTAACTTTCTACCATTAAAACTTCCACTAATTACCATTGTACCATTTTACCCATCAATCTACAGTTAATCACCCAAAATGACGAAGTAAAAAACACGTCTTTATTAATTTTTAAACCTATATTTTTGAAAAATAAAAGTATTCAGACCCCTAACTTTCTACTATTCAAAATTCCTACAATTAAAAAAATTAAATAATTAAAATTGCCATTTTTACCCATGTCTACACGTAGTGACCCAAAATTACGAAGTAAAATACGTCTTTATTATTTTTTAAACATTTATTTTTGAAAAAAAAAAAGTATTCAGACCCCCTAACTTTCTTCCATAAAATGATCAATAATCAAAAATAAATAAATAAATAAAATTGCCTTTTTTACCCATCAGTGTACACTTATTCAACCAAAATAATGAATTTAAAAAAATGTCTTTATTCATTTTTTAACATTTACTTTTGAAAACAAAAAGTATTCAGACCCCTAACTTTCTAATATTAAACATTCTATAATCAAAAATAAATAAATAAATAAAATTGCCGTTTTTACCCATCAGTCTACACTTAATCACCCAAAATGCAGAATTAAAAAACAGGTTTTTATTCATTTTTTTAACATTTATTTTTGAAACAAAAGTATTCAGACCCCTATCGTTCTACTATTAAAAATTCTATAATCAAAAATAAATAAATAAATAAATAAAGTTGCTATTTTTACCCATCAGTCTCCACTTAGTGATGCAAAATAATGAATAAAAAAAACACGTCTTTATTCATTTTTAAACATTTATTTTTGGTAAAAAAAAAGTATTCCGACCCCCTAACTTTCTACTATTAAACATTCTATAATCAAAGATAAATAAATAAACAAATAAATAAAATTGCCATTTGCACCCATCAGTCTCCACTTAATCACCCAAAATGATGAAGTAAAAACACGTCTTTAATCATTTATAAACATTTATTTTTGGTTAAAAAAAAAGTATTCAGACCCCTAACATTCTACTATTAAATGATCAATAATCGAAAAGAAATAAAGAAATAAATAAAATTGCCATTTTTTACCCATCAGTCTACACTTAATCACCCAAAATGATGAAGTAAAAAATCCACGTCTTTAAAGTGTTCAGACCCCTAATTAAATACTTTGTTGAAGCCAATTTGGCAGCAGTTACAGCTGCAAGTCTTCTTGCATAAGCTTCTGTAATCTATGAACATCTGGATTTGGGCAGTTTGTCCCATTCTTGGACTGGACGGCTCCAGACAGATGTTTGATGGTGTTTAGATCTAGGTTTTGGTGCCGCCAGTTAAGGACGCCGTTTTGGACGTACATTTCACCTCATTGTTCACTATACGGACAAAAGTATTGGGACACTTTTTAGAAGCGCCCAGGCATACACATGCCCTTGACTGGATGGGCACAAGTTCCCATACACAGACATACTTCAAAGTCTTTTGAGTAGGCTTCTAAGAAGAGTGGCTGTTGTTATGGCTGAAAGGATCACATGGAGGTCACTCCAACAAGCTCATGGTCAGGTGTTCATATACTTTTGGCCATTTAGTGTCTAGCCTAACAGTCCATCCAACACATTTTCCCATCTGTTCATTGGACGTTCGGCTCTTTTAGAGTATCTGTTTGGTTACTCAACTCACTATTTCATAGAATTTCAGAAGGTCCCTGGTTCAAGCCCCACCACTGCCAAGATGCCACTGCCAAGTTGGTGCCCCTGAGCAAGGCCCTAAACCCTCAATTGCTTGCATTGTGTTCGGTCATAATTATAAGGTATACAATTACTGCTTGTAGGTGTAGAGTTGAGACCAGCGCCTTCTTCCTCTAGTCTAGTCCATTATCAGCAGCGGCTTTCTGATCACACAATTGGTTGGGGCGCTGTTCTTCTCCCATCGTTGACATGGAGGCCAAGGCTTTGGACCTTGAACCTTCCTAAAGTTGGCTGTTGGCTAAGAGCCAAAGACACTAAAAGTATTTGGACACCTGATTATAAGCACTTTTCTTAGAAACCTAATCAAAAGACTTTGAAGTGTGTCTGTGTGTGGGAACTTGTGCCCATCCAGTCAAGAGTATGTGTATGACTGGGCGCTGATGTTGGTTCAATCATTAGAAGTAGTGTCCCAATACTTAATCAGCTGAAATGTACTTCCAAAACGGCGTCCTTGACTTGTGGCGCTAAAACCCAGACCTAAACCCCATTAAACATCTGTCTGGAGCCGTCCAGTCCAAGAATGGGGCCAGTGATAGCTCAGTGGTTAAGGTACTGGACCAGTAAACAGAAGGTTGCCGGTTCAAGCCCCGCCACCACCAAGTTGCCACTGTTGGGTCCCTGAGCAAGGCCCTTAACCCTCAATTGCTCATTGTGTAAGTCGCTTTGGATAAAAGCGTCTGCTAAATGCTGAAAATGTAAATGAAAATGAATGGGACAAACTGCCCAAATCCAGATGTTCAAGAAGGCTTGCAGCTGCAATTGCTGCCAAATTGGCTTCAACAAAGTTATTGAATTAGGGGTCTGAATACTTTTTTTTTTACAACTTTTAACAAGACGTGTTTTCACTTCGTCATTTTGGGTCACTAAGTGTAGACTTATGGGTAAAAATGGCAATTTTATTTATTTATATTTTTAATAGTAGAAAGTTAGGGGATCTGAATACTTTTTTTCAAAAATAAATTGTTTTAAATGAATAAAGACGTGTTTTTTTTATTCGTCTGTTTGGGTGATTCAGTGTAGACTGATGGGTAAAAAATGGCAATTTTGTTTATTTATTTATTTTTGATTTTAGAATTTTTAATAGTAGAACGTTAAAGGTCTGAATACTTTTTTTTTTTTATATAGGTTTAAAAATAATTAATAAAGACGTGTTTTTTCACTTCGTCATTTTGGGTCGCTAAGTGTAGACTGATTTTATATATTTATTTTTTATTTATTTTTTATTACTGATTATTTTATGGTAGAAAGTTAGGGGGTCTGAATACTTTTTGTTTTTCAAAAATAAATGTTTAAAAATGAATAAAGACGTGTTTTTTAAAATTCATTATTTTGGGTCACTAAGTGAAGATTGATGGGTAAAAATGGCAATTTTATTTATTTATTTTAATTATAGGAATTTGAATGGTAAAAAGTTAGGGGGTCTGAATACTTTTTTTTCCAAAAATAAATGTTTAAAAATGAATAAAGACGTGTTTTCATTTAGTTCGTCATTTTGGGTGATTAAGTGTAGACTGGTGGGTAAAAAATGGCAATTTTCTTTCTTTATTTATTTTTGATTATAGAATTTTTAATAGTAGAAAGTTAAAGGGTCTGAATACTTTTTGTTTTTCAAAAATAAATTTTTAAAAATTAATAAAGACCTGTTTTTTAATTCATCATTTTGGTTGATTAAGTGGAGATGATGAGTAAAAATGGCAATTTTATTTATTTATTTATTTTTGATTATAGAATTTTTAATAGTAGAAAGTTAGGGGGTATGAATACTTTTTTTTTAATTAATGTTTAAAAATGAATAAAGAATAAAGATTTTTTTTCATTCGTCATTTTGGGTCGCTATGTGTAGACTGATGAGTAAAAATGGCAATTTTATTTACTTATTTACTTATTTTTAATTATAGGAATTTTTAATAGTAGAACGTTTGGGGGTCTGAATACTTTCCTAATGCGGAGATGCTTTTGTACTCACCATTTTACTTCTTTTCCCCGAACTTCGAATGTTATTACCTAGAAACAACCACACACATCAAAACCAGTCAGATGATATTTTATTCACAGTGCAAATATAACATTACGTCATATCCAGTTCCCCCTACCTTTGCTAATAATCGTGATGCGGCTGTTCAGAGTCTTATGAAGTTCCCCGAGAGCTTGCACCATCTTCATAAACTTCTCTCTGGGGTTCGAAGCAGCGCCGTCCGTCGCCTCGTCGGAATAGCCGCTCGCACTTTTGCGGAGTCCGTCGGGATTTGTCTCTGACGCCGTCTTCAATGCAGCCACCAGTATCTTATCCAGATGTACTGGGCTGCTTATGGTGTCGTCTGGGAGTTCGGAAAGAGGGAGGGTGGAGGGTAGATCGTGGTCGCCTGGACCACTCGTCCAAGAGTCGGGAAGTTTCTGGTCACCTTTAGGAAAAATAAGTTATAATTATATTTATTGAAGGACGTCTTTATGAGGCGTTATTCAATCACACCACCACGTTTAGCCCAAATCAGACAAGCCTTAATATTTAACAGTTAGCTTCATTAGCCGTGGTTTTTGCTCCTTACTTTCTCCACTACCTCTTGGTTTGGGTCATTGGCGACTACTTATTGCTCTCGCTGTGGTTCGCTGCAGACCTAGAGCTTTATCCGATTCAGGGTCACAATGTGTACGATCAACTGGGTGAAATGCAGGAAACACACCGGGTCGCCGACTGCATCTTTTCACCCGCACGAGGCGAGTTCATATACGGATCAGCTTTGTGTACGGAGAGCCACACCCTGATCGACGCATTATTCCTCAACTCTGTGCAGACGGCATCGATCAGCCAACAGAGGTCGTAATTCGTTTGGTTATAAGGAGTCCCTATCTGGGTTTATATCTATATATACACCGATCAGCCACAACATCAAAACCACCTCCTTGTTTCTACACTCACTGTCCTTTGATCAGCTCCACTTACCATACAGAAGCACTTTATAGTTCTACAATTACTGACTGTAGTCCATCTGTTTCTCTACATACTTTTTTTAACCTGCTTTCACCCTGTTCTTCAATGGTCAGGACCCCCACAGGACCCCCACAGAGCAGGTATTATTTAGGTGGTGGATGATTCTCAGCACTGCAGTGACACTGACATGGTGGTGGTGTGTTAGTGTGTGTTGTGCTGGTATGAGTGGATCAGACACAGCAGTGCTGCTGGAGTTTTTAAACACTGTGTCCACTCACTGTCCACTCTATTAGACACTCCTACCTAGTTGGTCCACCTTGTAGATGTATAGTCAGAGACGATCACTCATCTATTGCTGCTATTTGAGTCGGTCATCTTCTAGACCTTCATCAGTAAATATATATATATATATAAAATAACAAATTCCCTTAACTTTTATGGATATATAATAACAAATGTTAAAAAAGTGTTTTATTCCCTTAACTTTTATATAATTTTATATGATACTTTTTGGTGTAGCAGAACATAATTAACTTACGGTCCTTAAGAAAAATAATAATTACTTATTTTTTTATTTAAAAATTTTTAAAAAAAACTTTAAAAAAATCTTTGTATTATCTCCTTAAGTTCTTGAGAGTCTTTGTTTTTTACAATAAATTGTAAATTAATTTAATAAATAATTAAAACCATGTATTTACTTGCTACTTTCATGCTTTAGTACATAATTAATGGACTTAGTATAAGCCATAGTATAAAAGTCTAAATACTTTAATATTTCCTTAATTATTTTTGCAAATTTTTTAGAACGAGAAGTTTTGGACTCGCCTCTTATTGAGCCTCGTTGAACATCTAGTCGCCCCGGACGCGGCGCTGGTGCGGCATCCAGAGCCGGAGCTAAAACCAACAGCGTGGGCAACAGCGCCGCCACAAATCTGAGTGAATACACGTTCTGCATTTCTGCCTCGTCTGGAAGTGGTCGCGACCGCACCCGTCTCTTTAATTCTCCGATCGGAGCCTCACCGGCCACACTCGTTCCCCTGATGCGCCCCTACGATGAGAAGGCTTGTCGAGCGTGTGGCGTCGTACCCGGGTCGGACTCCGCTGCCTCTCTGACGTCCCCGAGGGGCCGCCGGACTTATAAACCGGGGACCGCTCGGGTCGGAGACCTGTCGGGTCCCCCCGTCCAATCCGGGCGGACGCCCCTCCTCGGTGGTGGATGGCGTCTTCGTGACATTTAGGACTGTTTGGTCTCGGGGCTTTCATTGTCCGGGAGGCGGCAGGCAGCGGGCCCTTGTGCGTCAGAGGCCCTTTCTGCGGCGGCCCCTGAGCAAACACATTAAGAAACGTCTTATCACTGCTTATACAACAGGTCGCCTGGTCACTGTCCTGCACCGTCCTGCTCTTTCATGTACGTCCTCGAGCAAATAACCGACATCCATGACCATGAGTAAATGCGCTGGCACATACTGGCTATATGTTGACAAATACAGATAAAAAATACATACATGTACATAATTACCCTATTTCCAAAAAAGTAGGGATGTTGAATATTTATTTATTCTATTTTTTGATGCCTCCAACACTCCAAAAAAGTTGGGATGGAGGTAAAGACAGCGTTCCACCATGAGGAGATGAATTGCTAACAGGTGAAGGGTCAATGAAGATTGTACCTTTCACCGTCTACTGTCCATAATATTGTGGAAAGCTTCATAAGAACCACAAAGAGCCCACCAATGGACAATCGATGTCCTCAGTTCCCAAAGGTGATGGAACACAGTTTGGACGTTTGATATTTATTTACTGTATTTACAAAAAAAGTTGGGACGGAGGCAAAATAGGAGAAGTTACAACGTCAGGTGATGGGTCAGTTGTTACAAGCAATGATGAAATAAAGAATTGAACCTTTCACCATCTACTGTCCATAATATTGTGGAAAGATTCACAAACAGCACAAGGAGGGGAATCGGACAGCAGTGACCACCAATGGACAATCAATCAATGGACAATCCCAAAGGTGATGGTACACAGACTTACACCCCTGTTCCAACTTTTTCGGAGTGTGTTGCAGCCAAACTAGTTTTACAAACCCCATTTCAAAAAAAGTTGGAACAGAGGCGTGTGTAAGTCTGTGTTCCATCACCTTGGGAACTGAGGACATTGATTGTCCATTTGTGGTCACCGCTGTCTGATTCTCCTATTCGTGCTCTTCGTGAATCTTTCCACAATTTAATGAACGGTAGACGGTGTATGTATGTTTATTCTATTTATTCTACTTAATTGAATTTGATGCCTGCAACACACTCCAAAAAAGTTGGGACAGAGGCAAATAGGAGTAAAATATACAGAACTTACTACTGTATACATACATACACTGTCTACCGTTCATAATATTGTGGAAAGATTCACAAAAAGCATGAATAGGAGAATCAGACAGTGGTGACACAAGACTGACCCCTCACCTCATGCTGTAACTTGAATATTTGAATCTATATATTTTACTCATATTTGCTTCCGTCCCAACTTTATGGGGTGTCCAAAAAAAGGTAGGATGTTTAATATTTATTTATCCCATTTATTTTACATACATTGAGAATTTACAGCATGAGGTGAGGGGTCACGTCTTGTGTCACTACTTTCAAGAAAAAAATGCTAATCAATTAATAAAAAAAAAAAAACACTTCTCAATGCAAACTTTTAAAGTATTGAACCTTTCACCATCTACCGTTCATAATATTGTGGAAAGATTTATGAAGCGCATGAAGAGGCTTAAACACGCCCTTGTCCCAATTTTTTTGGAACGTGTTGCAGCCATCTGTGTTTAGAAAACACAGTGAAGTTAATCAGTGAAAATGAACAAAAAATAATAATAATAATAATAAATGAATATAAAAAAATCACAGATTCTTCTTTTTGTTGTTGTTGCGTTTTACCCAGACGTCCCAAATTTTCTGGAAATTGGGTTTGTATTTTATTCTAAGCTTTTTCATAAAAATGGACATGATTTAAAAAAAGGAACAAATTAAATACTTCAAATTAAATGCATTTTATTTATAATTAAAATTAAAAAAAAGAATTAATTTTAGCTTTTATTCTGTATTTTATATTATGTCACATGATTCGGGCTAATGGTTGTAAACAGCAACAAATGGCAAAGTGACAAATTAAAAACTCAACTATTTTCTGGTTTTATATCTTTTAAACTTTATTATTTATATAAAATAAAGTCCATAATTTTTACAAATAATAATAAAAAAAATCCATGTTTCAATTTGCTCCTGTATAATACATAACTGCCCATCATTTAAGGGTATAATTACTACTATATATATATATATATTTATCCCAGGCTAGACCTGCTCTAATCCAGATGTGTGCTGGAATACACTATATGGCCAAAAGTATATGGACACCTGAGCTGTTGAGTGGAACTGAGGTCAAGACTCCACACAGGTCGCCGGAGTTTCTTCAAACTTGGCTTTTCTTCACGTCTTCATAGTTCACGCAGCCAAAAGTCCAGGTCCGGTCTCTGTTTGTCTAGTCCTCTGATGTCAAGAGTGAGGGATGCGGAATCTGGCGACGGAGGACGGGGACGGGACGGGACCGGCGGAAGATGAATGGAGGTTTTGAAAGGCAGTTGCTGGGAAGGCGAGGCTTAACACGCAGGTATTTAGTAAGTCATTAGGCAGTCATATTTGAAATCCGAGTCATTCTCGGCATCCTGGGCGCATTTGTTTGCACGTCTGGGCGCGGGGATTTAGAGGGTATTGTCTGACTCCTTGGTCCTATATTTAGATCGTGGGGAGGACATCATTCGACTG
Organism: Trichomycterus rosablanca; assembly: GCF_030014385.1. Classification (NCBI taxonomy): domain Eukaryota; kingdom Metazoa; phylum Chordata; class Actinopteri; order Siluriformes; family Trichomycteridae; genus Trichomycterus; species Trichomycterus rosablanca. The sequence goes on from NC_086002.1 coordinate 30,581,071, forward strand.
GTATGGAACGCCATTGGAAATCCCAATTCAGACACTCACTGTCCATTTTATCAGCTCTACTTACCATATAGAAGCACTTTGTAGTTCTACAATTACTGACTGTAGTCCATCTGTTTCTCTGCATGCTCTGTTACCTCCTTTCATCCCGTTCTTCAATGGTCAGGACCGCCACAGGACCACCACAGAGCAGGTATTACTTAGGTGGTGGATCATTCTCAGCACTGCAGTGACACTGACATGGTGCTGGTGTGTTAGTGTGTGTTGTGCTGGTATGAGTGGAGTTTTTAAACACCGTGTCCACTCACTGTCCACTCCATTAGACACTCCTACCTAGTCGGTCCACCTTGTAGATGTAAAGTCAGAGACGATCGCTCATCTATTGCTGCTGTTTGAGTTGCTCATCTTCTAGACCTTCATCAGTGGTCATCAGTGTTGACTGGATATATTTTGATTGGTGGACTATTCTCAGTCCAGCAGTGACAGTGAGGTGTTTTAAAACTAAACTGGATCGTGTTACAGTGGCACTAGGCCACTAAAGGTTTTCAGGAACCTCGAAGCGAACACCACACACAGGACTCTGAGATTTATTAAGGATAAGAGAAACCGAAGACTTAAGGCAGGAAGATCCTTGAAGGGGCAGCGAGGGAACCAGAAGGTTGGGATGGAGGCAGGAGGAACCTGCGGGAACTCTGGAGACAGGAGAGGTAGAAGGTGGCGACGAACAGGGGATCCAGAGTGGTGATGAGCAGATTGGAGCAGATCTCCTCCTCCGCAATGGAGGAGCTCTATTGGCTGAGCTACTGTACTAGAGGTAAAACTGAGGCAGTCCCCTTCAGCTCCATCAGATGTCGCCCAAGCTTCAAAGTAATGAGTCTGCCGCTCCAGGCGTCGTCCACTGGGGCCTCTAGGATCCCAGTTACTCCACTGATGGTTCCAAAACTCAAAATTTCCACCACAGATCTGCTTCAAACTTGGCGTCAGTTTACAGTAGCAATGTACTACTGTGGAATTCTTAACCTACTATGGTTACACATTGTGATATCACTGAGGAACGTTTGTTGGTTCTTCAATGGGACGTCCAACAAGCTTTGGCCATATAGCGTAATTATAGTGTATATTTAAATGCAGTATTATTATTATATTTTAATAATTATATTTCATATTTAATAATAAAAAGTCATATTTTATATCCATCTGTTGGACTTCCTACCAATCATGGAACATAAATAAAACCAAATCATCATCAATCAATAATGTCCTAATATGCACCTTATCACTCGAGAGCAATTCGGCGTTCGCTCGGGGATCAAAACTCGGCTCTCGATCGCTATGTGTGAACTACTCAACGACTCGATCAGAGCGGCCCGAAGAGAGATATCTAGCATGTCAAATATCTGGCAATGAGTGCTATGTTGACTTGAAAGACTCCCGATTACGAGAGATCCAGTCGTGTAGTGTGAACTGTATGGCAACCTGACGAGTTGGAAAGTCGTGTAGCGTAAAAGTAAAAGTGTCAGTATAAGAGTGGTAGTATGTAATGTGGGTTACACTTAATAAAATACAACTTGTTTTGGAGCAATTTGATGAATATTTTAAAAGCTATTAAAGTTATTAATATGCTGAATACTTTAAATGCTATTAAAATTATGAATAAATTTTTTTTTATTATGTAATAAAGGGTAGAAGTGTCAGTATAAGAGTTGTAGTATGTAATGTGGATTGCACTTGATAAAATACAACTTGTTTTGGAGCAATTTGATGCATATTTTAAAAGCTATTGAAGTTATTAATATGCTGAATACTTTAAATGCTATTGAAGTTATGAATAAAAATCTGTTTTTATTGTGTAATAAAAGGTAGAAGTGTCAGTATAAGAGTTGTAGTATGTAATGTGGGTTACACTTGATAAAATACAACTTGTTTTGGAGCAATTTACACAATTATACATTTATAATGTATAATTTTACATTGATAATGTATAAATGTTTGTTAGGTTAACTTACTTTTAAATGTTTTATTATGTTATGTTCTTGAGTGAGTGAGTGTTGTTGTCCAGGATGTGTTTATTTATGCTACATTTATGCTAGCAGACGCTAATAATTAGATTATCGTTCATATTAGTTTAAATTTAATTAAAATAAGACGACAAATTACTTTGTACATGTTAAATATGGTGTATTTATGTCGAATTAGCTCTTAATTTTCACTTGGGGGCAGTGTCGCACTGTTTTTTACAAACATACAACATGGCGGTTTTCATGCTAGTACATTTCCAGTACAAAACCGCTCTGTGTAAGCAGTGCACACTTAGATAAAGACATTAATGTCTAAAGTTTATACTTTGTAGTTCTACAATTACTGACTGTAGTCCATGTGTTTCTCTGCATACTTTGTAGCACTCTTTCATGCTGTTCTCAATGGTCAGGACCCCACAGGACCACCACAGAGCAGGTATTATTTAGGTGGTGGATCATTCTCAGGACTGCGGTGACACTGACATGGTGAAATGGATGGATGAATGCAGCCAAAACAAGACCGTAGTGACCTCACGGCAAGTCCGTATGTGTGTACGAATGTGTGTGTGTGTGCGGTTTTGTGTGACTTACGTATTTAACCTCCGTTGGGGGGGGGGGGGGGGGAGAAACAAACAATAAAGATGATGGATGAGCGAAGGAGAGACGGGACGGACGAAAGAGCCGTGCCGGAGAAGGTCAGCGCCAAGAGGAGGGCGATTTGTTTTCAGTGAAACCAGAGAGGCCACCCCACTTACCGCCGGCACAACCTACGGCAGAATCAATTACCACTTGTGAGGATGAAACCGGAGCCGTGCAACACAGTAAGGGCATGACCCGTGAAGTGTGTGACTGAATGTGTGTGTTTGATTACATTTGTGTGTGTGTGTGTGTGGTGGGGGGGATAGTAAATTGAAAGATAGTTTAACTTCTTACATTTACTTTCACTTATGCAAGTCAAATCAGAAAAAGTTGGGACAGTAGGAATTTCATTAGCTGATATAACCACATGGGTGTGCTCTACAATACAGAGTTACTGCACAAATGATACTTAACACTTTACTGTGCAAAAAAGAAGCCTTATGTTAACCATTTCCAGAAGCTGCGTCAACTTCTCTGGGCTCGGAGGCATCTAGGATGGACCATCACACAGTAGAAACGTGTATCGTGGTCAGATCAAAGATGAAAAGAATCATCCAGACTGTGATCAGGAACAAGTCCAAAAGCCAGGGTGTCATGGTATGGGGCAGTGTCAGTACCACGGTGTGTCATGGAATGGGGGTGTGTCATGGTATGGGGTGTGTCAGTACCAGGGTGTGTCATGGTATGGGGGTGTGGCAGTACCAGGGTCTGTCATGGTATGGGGTGTGTCATGGTATGGGGGTTTGGCAGTACCAGGGTCTGTCATGGTATGGGGGTGTGTCATGGTATGGGGTGTGTCAGTACCAGGGTGTGTCATGGTATGGGGTGTGTCAGTACCAGGGTGTGTCATGGTATGGGGGTGTGGCAGTACCAGGGTGTGTCATGGTATGGGGTGTGTCAGTACCAGGGTGTGTCATGGTATGGGGTGTGTCAGTACCAGGGTGTGTCATGGTATGGGTCGTGTCAGTACCAGGGTGTGTCATGGTATGGGGGTGTGTCAGTACCAGGGTCTGTCATGGTATGGGGGCATGTCAGTACCAGGGTGTGTCATGGTATGGGGGGGTGTCAGTACCAGGGTGTGTCATGGTATGGGGGGGTGTCAGTACCAGGGTCTGTCATGGTATGGGGGCGTGTCAGTACCAGGGTCTGTCATGGTATGGGGGGGTGTCAGTACCAGGGTCTGTCATGGTATGGGGGGGTGTCAGTACCAGGGTGTGTCATGGTATGGGGTGTATCAGTACCAGGGTCTGTCATGGTATGGGGTGTGTCAGTACCAGGGTCTGTCATGGTATGGGGGGGTGTCAGTACCAGGGTGTGTCATGGTATGGGGTGTATCAGTACCAGGGTCTGTCATGGTATGGGGGTGTGTCGGTACCAGGGTCTGTCATGGTATGGGGGTGTGTCAGTACCAGGGTCTGTCATGGTATGGGGGTGTGTCGGTACCAGGGTCTGTTATGGTATGCGAGTGTGTCAGTACCAGGGTCTGTCATGGTATGGGGGTGTGGAATGGATGTGCAATTGGGTTCATTCTGTCTGCAATGAACTAGTGTGTGTGTGTGTGTGTGTGTGTGTGTGTGTGTGTGTGTGTGTGTGTGAATGCGCTCCACCACTGGGCACCGAGGGCAGCTTGAGTGTTGTCACTCTACACCTCGAGGACACTGCGGCTCACCAGAGGCCAGTGCGGTTCAGCGCAGGTTTGGAAACGCCTGAAACCTCTAACCACAGGAGCAGGACGGCCACCCAAGCCGCCGGAGGAACGGGCGGGCGCCGACCGCGCTAGAGCGTTGCCAACCCGCTTACAGATCAGCGGACACGAGCGGGGTAAACCTACCAACCGTACTGTTACGTAAGACTCTGGGGAACTGGGTTGTTGTGGATGTCGGCATGAAGCTGAAGAACGTCTAGACGTTAGGCTCAGCTTTGTTGTCCTAATCCTAATGCGCCGATAAAATCAGAGGACGCTGGTCACGCGTGGTGCAGTGGTAAACTATGCCACCCTACTACTGCTGAGAGCTAAAGATCCCGGGTCAGGATCTCAGCAGCTGCATAGACATGATTGGCTGATCTCCGAGGTGGGGTGGTCCAAACACCAAAGCCATTGGGAGACACGCTTGTCAATGCGCTCTCAGAGCTGGTCCCAAGGCCTGGTCCCAAATACCAAGGTAGGAAACCCATGCCAAGTCTGGTATGTGGACTAGATTTGATGTGGCTACCGTACCTGAAGCAGGTACCCCAAACTTACATCAGGGAACAAGTCACTGCTTGAGAACTTAAAGCTTTTCTGCACCAAAGGGATGTCCCAAATACTCCTGATTACCTACTGACCCTCCTGTATGTTTAAAAGCAGTGCTGGAGTGGACTGTTTTATGACAACTACCTCCAGTTCTTGGACGATATTGCACAGAGAGACCATTCCAACCCTTAAGAACGTAGTTCTTGCCGATTGAGCGGTGTCTATGGTGGCTAGAGTTTCCTAAACCACATATCAAGGTACTTGATAACTTGGGGGAGCTCTGACAAGAGGAGGAGGTCTGGTAGACCAATGGTAGACCACAAGAGCATCGAAAGAAGTGAGTCTCGGTTCAACTGCGAAGAGAAGACTTCGCAGGACTACCCTACAAGAACAAGAAGACGGTCACCAGAGTTTCACCTGGTTTCAATCCTACGTATCCAGTAGGCGTCATTTCATTTGCATGGGTGATCATAAATCTGACATTGCAGGGTGTTCCCCAGGGCCCTGTGTTGGGACCGTTGCTGTTTATTTTTTACATCCTGCAACCTTGATGATATATTCCATCATCAGGGGTTGAATTGTCACTGTCATGCAGACGACACCCAGGTTTTTTCTAAACTTTAAACCATCTGCCCCATTTCTACCCCCCTCCTTCACCAAGTGCATCCATGAACTCATGGCTGCGGGCAAATGTTCTTCTACTGAACGCCCATAAGACTGAGTATCTCATAATTGGCTCTAAATTCGCTGTCTCTTCTCTATTGCTGGTCTCCCTGTTCAATCTTCTTCCAAGGCCCGTAATCTTGGGGTTCTGTTTGACCCTCTCCTGTCACTTGAGCCACATATGGGTTCACTGGCGAAGTCCATCTTCTTCCAGCGTCCGTTTCTGTCCTTTAAAGCTGCTGAGACCCTGGTACAAGGGAACTCTGACAGGAGGAGGTCTGGTAGACCAATTGTAGACACAACGAAAAGAAGAGAAGACTTCGCTGCTCAATGTCAGAACTACCCTACAAGAACATATCACCCCGGTAGTAGAACGACTCCATTGGCTTCCAGTCAATAAGCGTGTTTTTTAGTGCCTTCTGGCTAATCCTCTACGCCGCTAAGTCCCTTCCCGCAGGTTAAGGTCGTCCGATGCTGGCCTCATGGTTGCTCCTAGGTTTAGGTTGACCACCATGGGTGGTAGATCATTTAGAGTTGCTACACTTATGCCAGAGATGGGGATTTGAGTCCGAGTCGCACGTAAGTCGCACACACAGCGACTTCAGACTCGACTCGGACTCGTTTCAAATGACTCGGACTCAACTCGTGACTCACAAAAAAGACTCATGGACAACAAAAGTCAGCAACAGTAGTTACGTGACAATTATATAATTATATATATACTAGGGCACTGTAGCCTAGCAGTTAAGGTACTGGACTAGTAATCTGAAGGTTGCCGGTTCAAACCCCACCACTGCCTGGTTGCCACTGTTGGGCCCTTGAGCAAGGCCCTTAACCCTCAATTGCTTAGACTGTATACTGTCATAGTACTGTTAGTCGCTTTGGATAAAAGCGTCCGCTAAATGCTGAAAATGTAAAATGTAAATATATGATCCGACATCATTCTGATCGTGTCAATTTCTGCTCTCTAATAATATCAACGCTCCGACCGTCTTAACCCACAACACACGCAATGTGTAAATGTTCCAGCCAGCTTCTGGCGTAGTGATGAAGCGTCGCTCCCTACTTAAAACGGTGGAATAGCCTACATAGTGCACTTCACAGTAACAGCTGATGTGAATTGAACTCTCCTACATAATCGGCGGTAATGGTTGGAAGAGCGCTTTCTGAACCAATCAGACCTTCTGATTGTAATAGTTAGTAAGAAATGCTGTTATTTGCATTTATTCAGTTTGCGTCACACAGATGATGTGGTAATGAAACGCTCGATCGGCTTTCTAACGAGTTCGTGTTTTACTTTACAACCCGTGAAAGTTTGGAGGTTTTTAATTATAAGCACATTTACAAAATAACGCATTCTTTTCCTAATGGGACACACGCTTATGAATTTAATAGCATCTGGAAGAACAGAAGCTCAGGTAAGCAGTTGTTGTGATTTTTTTTGCTGTGTTTGGGATTGAAAACAAAACGTATCAGCTTTTAACTGGAACCTTCTTGTTACGGAAATTACATTTATTTACACAATGATGAGGAAAGTAAAGGCACGAAGTAAAATGGCTAAATACACTCGCTAATCTGTTGTTTTTTATCTGAACTTACAGATTATTTCTTTATTTCTATGCTACATTTCCAATATATGTTTTGTGTAGATTATATTGACTTGTGACTTGACTCAGACTCTAGCCTAAAGACTCGTGACTTGACTCTGACTCTAGCCTAAAGACTCGCGACTCGACTCGGACTCTAGCTTAAAGACTCGTGACTCGACTCGGACTCTAGCCTAAAGACTCGTGACTCGGCTCGGACTCTAGCCTAAAGACTCGTGACTCGACTCGGACTCTAGCCTAAATACCCGTGACTCAACTCGGACTCCAGCCTAAAGCTTCGTGACTCGACTCGGACTCTAGCCTAAAGACTCGTGACTCGACTCGGACTCTAGCCTTAAGACTCGTGACTTGACTCGGACTCTAGCCTAAAGACTCGTGACTTGACTCGGACTCTAGCCGAAAGACTCGTGACTCGACTTTGACTCTAGCCTAAAGACTTGTGACTCGATTCGTACTCTAGCCTAAAGACTCGTGACTTGACTCGGACTCTAGCCTAAAGACTCGTGACTCGACTCTTACTCTAGCCTAAAGACTTGTGACTCGGCTCGGACTCTAGCCTAAAGACTCGTGACTCGGCTCGGACTCTAGCCTAAAGACTCGTGACTTGTGACTTTGTGCTAATTACATTTAAAATAGCGTGTTTAGTATTAAATCATTGATACTTCTTCAGCTAATTCTTGCCATCGTCTTATCAAGTCCACCTATTACACCCGTTTTGACAGATTCGAACGTTCTATATAATCCGCTACGATATTCCAGTCATTCAAACAGCTATCGAATAGCGACCCGTCTTTCATCCTCGATCCAAATATCACAGATCGGCCCAGGGACGATAGAATCCCAAGGACAAAACGTCAAACCAGAGTAAAGACGGAGGCGCGAGGAGGAAAGTGCGGACGGGTCCTGAAGGAAATAGAGGAGGACAGTACAAGTGATTGGTTACTATTAGCAGACTCTAATGGGTGTGACATCGATAAGGACCGTAACCTGATCGCATGTTTTTTAGTGCTAACTGCTGCACTCCCGTCGAGCCATCAATCATTATCGCACTCGGACTGGGTTCCTCAGCTCGCTAAATATTTAATAAGCTTTAAAAAAGAAAAAAGAGAGCCGGGGATTAGCTCAGATTTGATCCACTTTTAGGCTACATTTGTTTTTAATTTTATTTCTTTTTTATTTTTATTTATTTTTATTTTCTCAGCTTATTTGGTAGTTTTTTTATTGTTTTATTTCCTAAAACCAAGAGCTTAATTATTATTGTCGTTTTAAATAAATATAATATATATTTTTTTATTTTTTAGCCACAGCCTTTCAGCAGAATTCGCAACATTTTGCCATAATTAAATAATAATAATAATAAATAAATAAATAAATAAATAAACGTCAGCCTACCAGTCTAGAGAGTTGCAGCTAAAATAAAAACAAGTGCAATGTGTCATTTTTATTGAATCAGTTTTAACAAGAATATAAGTCTAAAAAGTGGTGGAAATGGGCAGGAGGGCATGAGTCACAGATTTATGCCCATCTGCCATGCCATTTATGACCAGCTGATTTCTCTTAACTGGCAGCTACACTTTTTCTCTGAATTTATGATGCCAGTCTTGAGCTAGTCTTATTTCCGTGGTCATGGTTCATATTTTCCCTCCCTTTTGGGGTCTGATGTTCTTCGTTTTGGGGTCTGATGCCCTCTATTTCGGGGTCTGATGTCCTCCTGTTTTGGGGTCTGATGCCCTCTATTTCGGGGTCTGATGTCCTCCTTTTTTGGGGTCTGATGCCCTCTATTTCGGGGTCTGATGTCCTCCTTTTTTGGGGTCTGATGCCCTCTATTTCGGGGTCTAATGTCCTTCTTTTTGGGGTCTGATGTCCTCTCTTTCGGGGTCTAATGTTCTTTTTGGGGTCTGATGTTCTCCTTTTGGGGTCTGATGTCCTTCTTTTTGTGGTCTGATGTCCTGTTTTTTGGGGTCTGATCTTCTTTTTGGGCTCTGATGACCTTCTTTTTGGGGTCTGATGTCCTTCTTTTTGGGATCTGATCCTCTTTTTGGGGTCTGATGCCCTCTATTTCGGGGTCTATTGTCCTCCTTTTTGACGACTGATGTCCTCCTTTTTGGGGTCTGATGTCCTGGAGCGAATGGGACCTTCCAGCAAGACAATCTGACATGCCACATGTCTGAGACAGGTTGGAAGAGCGTGACCAAGGATTCCAAGTACTAACCCTAATTCCTGGCCCCCTAATTCCCCAGACTTAGAACTTGATTGAGCATCTGTGTGACCACCTTGATTCGCTCTATGGATCCTCCCCCACGCGCCCTCCAGCCCTCCGTCCTCTACCCGCGACAACCTACCAGGACCTTATTGGGTCACTCCCGACTGTGTAGATTTAACAGTAATGTGGTCGGTTACCAACTGCTCTTGAAGCTACTAATGTTCTCTCAGACGCCGACCTAAACGTTCCAATAGTCTGAAACAACAGTAGTTCAGCAAAGAACAACGCCTGCTGATACACTTCATCTGTGATTATAGGACTTCTTGATCTTAGGGGCTGCCTGGAACTCCTGCGCTATCGATCGGCTCAATATGTCAAACAGACGAGTGAAGATGCAGAATGGAATCGACATCAAGTATCATTTTTCTCTGAGTCTTTTTGTTTTCTCCGTGGCAGTACAGCATCGGCGAATGGGATCCCTGAGACACTAATGCTACCAATTAATGATTGATGTTGCTCTCTTGAATGCCGCCCAGGTGGCGCAGCGGGGTATTCCACTAGCACACCAGTGCTGGGATTCAAAACTCTCGGAATCTCAGCTCTGCTACCAGTCGACTGGGCGCTCCCTTGCAGGCACTATTGGCAGTTGACAGGCCACTAATCTGCGCTGCCTAGTTTGGCCACCACATAAGGTACGGAGGCTCAATTGCATCGGATCTCCCTACTTGCTTCAGGTGGAGGGTTTCCCATATATCCCGGCTTCTCTCTGCCTCTCTCACCCCACTTCTCTCTCCTCTCTCTCCTTTCTCTCTCCTCTTTCTTAACTGTTATCTACCATTCGCTTTCCTCTCCATCATCTTCTCCCTCTCCTTTTCTCATTGTCTCTCACTTTCTCTCTCCTCTTTCTTAACTGTTATCTACCATTCTCTTTTTCTGCTTTCTCTCCCTCTTTCTACCCCCACTCTCCCTCCTCTCTCTTCTTCTCTGTCTCTCTCCCTCCCATTCACTCTCTTCTTCATCACCTTCTCTCTCTCCCTTTCTCTTTCTCATTGTCTCTTACCTTCTCTCTCTTCTTTCTTAACTGTTCTCTACCATTCTCTTTTTTCTGCTTTCTCTCACTCTTTCTAACCCCCTCCACTTGCCCTCCTTTCTCTTCTCCTCTCTCCCTTTCTCTCACTCTCCCATTCACTCTCCTCTTTATCACCTTCTCTCTCCTTTTCTCTCTCATTGTCTCTCACCTAGTCTCTCCTCTTTATCTCCCTCTTTCTCACATCTTCGCTGCCCTTTATTCCTTTCTGCTTTCTCTCCATCTTCCACACCTTCTCTTAACTTCTTTCTCCTCTCTTTCTCTCCCTCCCACTCACTCTCCGCTCTCCTCTCTCACCTTTTCTCTCCTCTTTCCCAGCTCTCCTTATTTCTCTTGGTCTCAATTTTTTTCAATTCAATTCAATTTGCTTTATTGACATGACAAATTTACATATTTGTATTGTCAAAGCTTACATTAGTATATATAAATATTTGAAAAAAGAACAAGTATATACATAGAAAAAAAAATGGTAAGAAAATACTCTCTCACCCCACTTCTCTCTCCTTCTCTCACTCCTTCTTTCACCTCTCTCTCACTTACATTCACTCTCCTTTTCATCACCTTCTCCCTCTCCCTTTCTAATTGTCTCTCACCTTCTCTCACCTCTTTACTAACTGTTCTCTACCATTCTCTTTTTCTGCTTTCTATCCCTCTTTCTACCCCCCCTACTCGCCCTTCTCTCTCTTCTCCTCTCCGTCTCTCTCCCTCCCATTTACTCTCCACTTCATCACCTTTTCTCTCTCCCTTTCTCTCTCTCATTGTCTATCAGCTTCCCTCTTTATCTCCCTCTTTCTCACATTTCCACTCCACTTTTTTCCCTTCTGCTTTCTCGATCTTCCACACCTTCTCTTAACTTTTTTCTCCTCTTATTCTCTCCCTCCCACTCACTCTCCTCTCTCCTCTCTAACCTTTTCTCCCCTCTTTCCCAGCTCTCTCTCATTCTTTCTCCTGGTTTCTCTCACCCCACTTCTCTCTCCTCCTCTTACTCCTTCTCTCACCTCTCTCTGTCACTCCCATTTGCTCTCCTCTTCATCATCTTCTCCCTCTCCCTTTCTCATTGTCTTTCACCTTCTCTTTCCTCTTTCTTAACTGTTCTCTACCATTCTCTTTTTTCTGCTCTCTCCCTCTTTCTACCCCTACTCACCCTCCTCTCTCTTCTCCTCTGTCTCTCTCTCTCTCTCTCCCATTCACTCTCCTCTTCATCACCTTTTCTCTCTCCCTTTCTCTCTCTCATTGTCTCTCACCTTCTCTCTCTTCTTTATCTCCCTCTTTCTCACATTTTCACTCCCCTTTTCTCCCTTTTGCTTTCTCTCTCCTCCCTTCCACATGGTTTTACATAACCATTGTGAGGACACATTATTGAGACTTTACGTGGGTTATGACTATGCAAATTTTACACATAACTTAGCTATGATTGCTAACGTTAGTGATAGATGATTGATTAGCGATAATAAGTGTCCCATTAGGAACTGAAACCATTGAGTGGAATACGTTTACATTGATATATTCGGAAAGGGGGCATTTTGAGCATATCTGGACCCCCACCCCACATATGTTACGATTAGAAAAACATCCAAGCTAGCAGCTACTCTAGATTGGCTCGCTACTGGGGTACATGAGCGCATCCTACATTACATGGTACGCTATGGGGTCTTTCTCAAAACCCAAGTAGTGAGGATTCTAACTGACCTCAAACTTCAGAAAAGCAGGTCCAGTTAGACAGCGATCACGTCATCGGCTGTCCCCGCCCACTAAGAAGCGAGAAAACCCGCTAGCACACCGGCTAACGTCTCTCTCCATGTCCAAAGTTGTCTGACCAACCCAAAGTCAGGATATCACTCAAGCGTCTTAGTAGGCAGCATTTTGAGGCTGATAAGAATTGAGGCGGCCTCCTTCTATGTAGAGAGCTCGCTAGGGTTTGAGATGGACCCTACATAACCGAAAGTAATGGGGTGAGGGTGTGGTGTGGAATAATGGGGGTCATCAATTGGTATCAATTTTCATACATATTAAAACCTTACACAGGTTCCGCCAGAGCGATAAAACTAAATGCACGATATGAAGCGTTACCAACTCCCTTCGTAAATCGCCTCTCGTTCCTCGAGCCGAGAAGCTCCTGCAGCCTGTTTACCGGCAAACAAAAACGGACCGTGTTTACTCCGTTCCGTTCCACGGCGTCCTCGGCGCGGAACGTTATTTGGCCGGCTAATTGAAAGCCTCACGAGACCCCTGCCGGTATCGTAAACAGGCTGCTCGAGAGCCTTATCGCCCGGACGAGGCGAGAGGCGAGGGCCGGAGGTTCCCGCGAGGGCGATGATGAAGAACGGAAAGAGGCAGCCCGTGACAGTTCCCCTCCCGCGGGGTCGCTCCTCTTCCAGGCCGACCCTGTCCAGGAGCTAATAGGGTGAGACCGGAGGCGAGGGGGAGCATGGAGGTTAAAAAGTAAACAGCGATCTTGCGTGGAACAAGAAAGAACACTCAGGCGTTTGTTTTTAGTTTTATTGTTCTTTATTTATTAGCATTTTTAAAACATTGTGACTGTAACGGTGAGCTGGTACAACAAGGACTAACCACCTATAGGAAACAGGACCCAAGCTGATAAGAGAGAGAGTTGGTACCACAGGGACTTACCGGGACCCAAGATGCAGGACAGGGGGGGAAATGGGTAAAAAGTCTAGGTACAACTAATGAAACGGTACAGTCAGCCAACCAGCTACTCGATCCATCAATCAGCTGGCACACAAGTCGAGATCCTGAATGCTTCTTCCCAAAATCCGCGAGAGGATTCGCTTTAATAAGAGTAACGTCTTCCCAAATTGGAAGTGCTACCTTTTTAGTTAGCTAAATGCTTTTAAATAAAGCAAGAGGTGAGCGAACATACACCGGTCAACTACCTTACCAAGTAACTCTGGAAGTTTCCTTAAGTAAATAAGGAGCTGAGGCTCTTGGGAACTATGGTGTTGGCAGGGTTACAATGACCACTTGATAAGGTCACGTCTAACATACGTAAGGCGCAGAAGCATCCACAGCCAGCTGACGGAGAATGTACGTAGAACAGGGATAGTGCAGAACTGAGAACCAGTCATCGCAATAAGACAGGCTGCTCCGGCCATCTGCGACCACCTAGTTCTCGGTAGAGATCACGGGGATCCACGGGCACAGTCCACCCTGGGGCAGTCCCAGAAAGAGGTACGCATGCTGGGATCCCACAGGAGCATAACAATGGACTGGACCAAGCCTGGCGTCAAGGTTCCAGAGAAAGGAGATGGCAAGTCTGAAAGGGAGAAACCTTGACATATAGAGACTCTCCCACCTGGAGCGAGTTAAGGCTTGATGACTGTCACGTAGGTGAAAGAAATCACCATCATGGATCGAACGATGAACGTAGGGAGGCGGGCCGTGACGGGTCCCCCCATGGTCGCTCCTCTACGTGGTCGCCGACCCCGTCCAGGAGCTAATAAAGCAAGACCAAAAGTGAGGGGGAGAAATCGATTCGATTGGGTTCATCTTCAGGAATCGAATCATCTGCGCCTCCGTGCCCCAAATGCTGGCCAAACATGGCAACGCAGAAGGACAAAGAACCCTCGTTTCCCTTGAGCATTGTTTCCTGATCCTTTACCGCCAGTAACAGAGATTCCCTGTTGAGTTTTTGCGTATTACAACAGGATGAATCCTTGTTACTGACAGCACTAGGTCAGATATCCAGTAGGTCAGAGTCCAGTCGTGTCCCCAGAACGTCCATCTTACTAGAAAAAAGCAAACAAACACAACAAAAAGCTAATTACATTAGCGCACAACTAGCGAAAAGCAGCAACATGATCGTCCAAATTTCTAAACTCGACCACTCGGCCTCTCGGACGTTTGACCTTAGTTGGCTCTTGTTGTTTTTCCCCGGCTCTTACGTTAAAGGAAGGAAACTTAAATCAGCAATTAGCATGAATAATTCACCGCTTGCTGGGATTAATTATTCATGTGTCACACAAGTAATTGCTCCCGTTTAAAGAAAAGAGTGCCACTGCGACCTGGGAACAGCAGCTTTTTTATTTATTTCATTTGATGTCTTACCGATGCTAATCTGGTCAGCGTCGGGTGGGTCTGGCTAACCCAGACCCGCTGGACGCGACGCTGTACCAGAACCGGGAAAAGGAACGTCAATCCAGCCCATAGCACCGCCCGCCTGTAGCGCTGCTGGAGATTCGAACCCTGGACCCCTGCAGTAGCGGGCTAGCGGAATTAAATGCTGACACCCAGACAGCAGTGAGCGAGTGAGTGTGTAAGCCAATGATTGTGAGTGAGTGAGTGAATGAGTGTGCAAGTGAGGGAATGTGAGTGAGTGAGTGAGGGTATGTGAGTGAGTGAGTGAATGAGAGAGTATGTGAGTGAATGAGTGAATGTGTGAGTGAATGAGTGAGGGTATGTGAGGGAGGGTCTGTGAGTGAGCGGGTGAGGGTATGTGAGTGAGGGTATGTGACTGAGTGAATGAGAGAGTATGTGAGTAAATGAGTGAATGTGTGAGTGAATGAGTATATGAGTGAATGAGTATGTGAGAGTGAGTGAGTGAGGGTCTGTGAGTGAGTGAGGGTATGTGACTGAGTGAATGAGAGAGTATGTGAGTGAATGTGTGAGTATATGAGTGAGAGTGAATGAGTGAGCAGGTGAGCAAATAAGTGAGGGTATGTGACTGAGTGAATGAGAGAGTATGTGAGTGAATGTGTGAGTGAATGAGTATATGAGTGAGAGTGAATGAGTGAGTGAGTGAGCAGGTGAGCAAATGAGTGAGGGTATGTAAGTGAGTGAGTAGGTGAATTAGGTATCGAGTGAGTGAGCAGGTGAGTAAGAGAATGAATGAGTGAAAATGTGAGCAAGTATGTGAGAGTGAATGCGTATGTGAGTGAGGGAGGGTAGGTAAACGAGTGAATGAGAAGGTGAGTGAGTGAATACGTATGTAGGTAGGTAGGTAAATGAGAGGGTTAGTGAGTGAATGAGTGAATATGTGAGTATATGAGCGAGTGAGTGAATGAGTAGGTCACTCACTCATTTATTCACTCGTAAATTTTACTCCCTCACTTATTCACTCATTCTGTCAGGAATCGCGCTAACATAGTACAGAGCACTTCCATAGAGAACTCCATTTCCCAGGAGAGCCTGCAGGATCATGTGACCTCTGATGGGCAGCCATCAACCTATCCAAGAGCAGTTTCACCTGAGTTCTAATTTTACACACCTGTGCTATAGGTTGTTTTGGATATATTTTGTGATTTCTGGTTTTGGACTTTCGCTTGCTTTTGACCGCGCCTTTGGATCTCCCTTTAGCGGCTGTGGTGTGTTTTGGATAACGACCGTGTGCTTGTATATTTGACTTCGATTTTGGACAGTGATTTCAATAAACCGTTTTTGCCTCTTCTGCGAGCGTCCTTCCTTGTTACAGTAGTGTTACAGAATACTTCGCCGCTTTGAGGATGGCAGAGTTCGAGGCTTTTCAGAAGGCGTTGCAACAACAGGGGCAGTTGTTGGGTCGACATCAACAGGTGTTACAGGACGTTAATAAAGCAGTTAGCGATCTGAATCGGCAGCAGTCGGAACAACAGTCGCAAATCGCTCAACTTCTCGCCGGTATCAAAGATCTAACGGCTTCTGTGCAACCTGTCGGTGTATCCACGCCTCCTACACTACAAGCGAATCCCCCGGTAACCCCACTGCACACATTTTCGGTGAGTATGCCGGAGAAGTTTGACGGCACACCAGATAAGTGTAGTGCCTTCTTGCTGCAATGCTCCTTGTATTTTTGTAACTCCGCTCCTAGCTCGGATCAATCTAAGATCGCTTTCGTTGTCTCGCTTCTTTCGGGGAGAGCTTTAGAATGGGCCAATGCTAGTTGGTTAAGGTTCAATCTATTAACTTATGATCAGTTCATCCAGGACTTTAAGACTGTTTTTGATCACCCAGCTGATGGCAAAACTAGCGGAGAATTATTATCTTGCCTACGCCAGCGACCGCGTTCTGTCGCCACATACGCCCTAGAATTCCGCACTTTAGCTGCTGGCAGCGGATGGAATGACCCCGCGTTACTGGTAGCCTTTAGAAATGGACTCAATAGTGAGGTTTTAACTGAACTGGCATGCCGAGATGAGGCTTTGTCTCTGGATAAGCTTATTGCCATGGCAATCTTTGAAACAAACGGAGACAACGAGAACAGGAGAAGGGGCGCAGGAACTTTTCGTCACAGTCACCGGTGAATTCTGGATTCAGAGTGATGCCCATTTTTGAGAGAGAACCTACACAGGGACCAATGCGGTGCGACTCCTCAAGACTGCTTGTGAGGAGAGACGTCGTAGAAGAATGGAGGGTTCGTGCATGTACTGTGGCTCAGCTGGTCATCTACTGCGTGACTGTCGGATTCGCACGCGACAATTCCAGGCACCGACCCCACAGTGGGATTGGTAAAGAAATCTTTCCTTATACCTGTGTATCTGTACTGCCAAGAATTGTCCCTTCTCGTTTCAGCGCTGATTGACTCTGGTGCGGAGGGAAATTTTATCAACGCTAAGGTGGCAGAGCAGCTTCGAATTCCCTTGGAACCTCTGAACGTCCCCCTCAAGGTTGCTGCGTTAGATGGAGAGCCGGTTGGACTCAGACCCATCACCTCTGTAACACTACTGTAACAAGGAAGGACGCTCGCAGAAGAGGCAAAAACGGTTTATTTAAATCACTGTCCAAAATCGAAGTCAAATATACAAGCACACGGTCGTTATCCAAAACACACCACAGCCGCTAAAGGGAGATCCAAAGACGCGGTCAAAAGCAAGCCAACAACCAGAAATCACAAAATATATTCAAAACGCTCGGTATGTACTTAAACAGATACGATACTTCGCATGAGACGAAACAAACGCGGTTGTTAAAATAACCTATAGCACAGGTGTGTAAAATTAGAACTCAGGTGAAACTGCTCTTGGATAGGTTGATGGCTGCCCATCAGAGGTCACATGATCCTGCAGGGTCTCCTGGGAAATGGAGTTCTCTATGGAAGTGCTCTGTACTATGTTAGCGCGATTGCTGACACATTCACTGTCACTCACTTATTCATTCACTTACTTGTCCACTCATTCATTCAATTAATGAGTCACTCACTCATTTACTCACCCACTTGCTTATTCACTCATTCATTTACTCACTCACCCAATCACTTATTAATTTACTTACGCACTCACTTATTCCCTCACTTATTCACTTATTTTTAGTCACTCGCTCATTTATTTACTCAGTTATTCATTCACTTACCCACTTATTCCGTCATTTAATTAATTAGTCACTCATTCATTTACTCACACACTTATTCCCTCACTCATTCACTTATTTACTGTCACTCACTCATTTATTCACTCACTTATTCATTCACTCACTCACTCACCCATTTATTCACTCACTCATTCATTTACTCATTTACTCACACACTCATTTATTCACTCACTCATTAATTTACTCACCCACTTATTCCCTGACTCATTCACTTATTTACCGTCACTCACTCATTTATTCACTCACTTATTCATTCACTCACTCACTCACCCATTTATTCACTCACTCATTCATTTACTCATTTACTCACACACTCATTTATTCACTCACTCATTAATTTACTCACCCACTTATTCCCTGACTCATTCACTTATTTACCGTCACTCACTCATTTATTCACTCACTTATTCATTCACTCACTCACTCACCCATTTATTCACTCACTCATTCATTTACTCACTCACCCATTTATTCACTCACTCATTCATTTACTCACCCACTTATTCCCTCACTCATTCACTTATTTACTGTCACTCACTCATTTATTCACTCACTTATTCATTCACTCACTCACTCACCCATTTATTCACTCACTCATTCATTTACTCATTTACTCACACACTCATTTATTCACTCACTCATTAATTTACTCACCCACTTATTCCCTCACTCATTCACTTATTTACCGTCACTCACTCATTTATTCATTCACTTACTCGTCCACTCATTCAGTCATTAAATGAGTCACTCATTTACTCAGCCACTTGCTTTTTCACTTATTCATTTACTCACTCACTCACTCACCCATTTATTCACTCACTCATTCATTTACTCATTTACTCACTCACCCATTTATTCACTCACTCATTCATTTACTCATTTACTCGCTCACCCACTCACTAATTACTCGCTCACTTATTCCCTCACTTATTCACTCATTCGCTTTTTTACTGTCACTCACTCATTTGTTCACTCACTTATTCATTCATGTACTCGTCCACTCATTCAGTTATTCAATTAATGAGTCACTCAGTCACTTACTCACCCACTTGCTTATTCACTTATTCATTTACTCACTCACTCATTCACCCACTTACTTATTTATTATTAATATACTCATTTTTTCACTCACCCACTCACTCATTAATTTACTCACTCACTTATTCACTCATTCACTTATTTACTGTCACCCACTCATTTATTCACTCACTTATTCACTCGTTCACTCATTCAGTCATTAAATGAGTCGCTCGCTCATTTACTCAGCCACTGCTTATTCACTCATTAATTTACTCACTCACTCACTCCCTCACTTATTCACTCATTCACTTATTCACTGTCACTCATTTGTTTACTCACTTATTCATTCACTTATGTGTCCACTCATTCAGTCTTTCAATTAATGAGTTACTCACTCATTTACTCACCCACTTGCTTTTTCAGTTATTCATTTACTCACTCACTCATTCACCCACTCATTTACTTACCCACTTGCTTTTTCACTTATTCATTTACTCACTCACTCACTCATTTATTCACTTACTCATTTACTTACCCACTTGCTTTTTCACTTATTCATTTACTCACTCACTCACTCACTCATTTATTCACTTACTCATTTACTTACCCACTTGCTTTTTCACTTATTCATTTACTCACTCACTCACTCACTCATTTATTCACTTACTCATTTACTTACCCACTTGCTTTTTCACTTATTCATTTACTCACTCACTCACTCACTCATTTATTCACTTACTCATTTACTTACCCACTTGCTTTTTCACTTATTCATTTACTCACTCACTCACTCACTCATTTATTCACTTACTTATTTACTTACCCACTTGCTTTTTCACTTATTCATTTACTCACTCACTCACCCACTCATTTACTCACTCCCTCACTTATTCACTTATTTACAGTCACTTACTCGTCCACTCATTCAGTCATTAAATGAGTCACCCACTCATTTACTCACCCACTCATTTATTCACTCACTCATTTACTCCCCCACTTGCTTATTCACTTATTCATTTACTCGCTCACCCACTCATTTATTCACCCACTCATTTACTTACTTAATTAAACCTACACAGGTCCCTCTGTCTCTTCCTGCCTAACACCGTGTCTCGTATTACCGGTTAAACAGTTCGTTAATCGCTCGCTAATTACAGCTGTTCTCTCGATCTGTTGAATCCACCGCGCAGCTACAAAGCGTTCAGGCCGTCTGCCGGCGGCGCTGACTCTATCGGATTTGGCTCATGTGCCCCCGTGTAGAGCGTCAGGACCTTCACGGGATCACGCCTAATCCTATTGCGCCCTGATGCCGGGCTGTCTGAGGGGTTTAGAGTTCTGTCTCGTCTGTCTGATTAACGTTAACGATTCGCTGTTAACGTACACGACGTTTAGCAAACGCGGCTGTTATCACGTCCCCTCGTTCAAACCTATTGTGCGCTATTAATACGTATTAACAAATAAATAAATCGATTTCCTTATTTATTTTACATTGCTGGTTTAATTTGCTCAGTAATTCCGTTTGTTGTGTTGGTTTCCTTACCTTCCGACGCTGATGACACCTCGGATTCCCGTCGTCCTTCCCCTCCGCACGATCCGCCTCGAAATGGACTAAAATCCACCGAGCAACATCTTGTTCACTTCAGATTCTCGGTCGACCTCTGGACCGCGGTCCACCGAGCGCCAGTTATCTTTATGGCAGCTAATAGGGGTGAGCAGATCGCCAATCTGACAAGGCTAGTTAGTGTTAGATATTAACGACGTTACTCAATCAAACTAAAATTGCCGAGTTTGCAGACTCTCACTCACTGTCCATTTTATCAGCTCCACTTACCATATAGAAGCACTTTGTAGTTCTACAATTACTGACTGTAGTCCATCCGTTTCTCTGCATGCTTTGTTGCCCCCTTTCATGCTGTTCTTAAATGGTCAGGACCCCCTACAGGACCACTACAAAGCAGGTATTATTTAGGTGGTGGATCATTCTCAGCACTGCAGTGACACTGACACTGACATGGTGGTGGTGTGTTAGTGTGTGTTGTGCTGGTCCACTCACTGTCCACTCTATTAGACACTCCTACCTAGTCGGTCCACCTTGTAGATGTAAAGTCAGAGACGATCGCTCATCTCATCTATTGCTGCTGTTTGGTCTGAGTCGGTCATCTTCTAGACCTTCATCAGTGGTCACAGTTGGTTGGTGGACTATTCTCAGTCCGGCAGTGACAGTGAGGTGTTTAAAAACTCTGATCCACTCATACCAGCACAACACACACTAACACACCACCACCATGTCAGTGTCAATGCAGCGCTGAGAATGATCCACCACCTAAATAATACTTGCTCTGTGGGGGTCCTGACCATTGAAGAACAGCATGAAAGCAGGTTAACAAAGCATGCAGAGAAACAGATGGACTACAGTCAGTAATTGTAGAACTACAAAGTGCTCCTATATGGTAAGTAGAGCTGATAAAATGGACAGTGAGTGTAGAAACAAGGAGGTGGCTTTAATGTTATGGCTGATCGGTGTATTTCTCTCAGACGTTCTTGACAGAACAATACGTTTTAAGGAAGAATGACCCACCCTAACCCCCCACCCCCCAAAAACGCACCAGCGTTCTCGGATGCCGGAACACGCAGGGGGACGGCGATATGAGTGATCCCGGCCGCTCTCAGAAAAGACGCTATGACTGACTCTAATGCTGATGGATGGACACAGCGTCCACTGTGAGCATCCGTCTTCCCTGGCAGCGCGTCAGAGCCGGGGCGCCCGTCCGAAACAATAAACCCTCGCATCCAGCTTCATCGGGCGCGAGTTAAAATCAAAGCGTCCCTGACATGCCTTCCAAATCCAATCAGGGGTCAATAGCTGGGATGATTGATCGACTCCGGGTCCGATTGAATCTCCTCAGGACGCTGCCTGGGATCCTATTAGGGATTGGCATTGGCAGGGCCTGTCGTGGGAACCCCCAGAACGGAGAAAGGTGTTCGCCTGCCAGGTGTTTGCTAATTGCTTCATCGTGGCAGCCAATGCCCCTGGATTAAGCGCTGCCTATTGGTCCGGTGGTGTTGGTGGTAACTTACTAAGCAATATATGGCCGAATGTCCCGATACTTATTGAACAGCATCGGGAGAGACACAAAGCTACCTTGCAGAAATGGCCAACATGCACCCTGGAGGATTCATTAGGGGCAGGAACTCCAACCCTTGTTGGTACGACTGGCCTCTTGGATTCGCAGTGCCAACTCGAATGGTGGTGGGGCTTGAACCAATGAACTTCTGATTACCAGTCCAGTTTCTTAACCACTGGGCGATGACATTAAAACCACCTCATTGTTCCTACACTCACAGCTCCACTTACCACATAGGAGCACTTTGTAGTTCTACAATGACTGACTGTAGTCCATCTGTTTCTCTGCATGGTCAGGACCCCCCACAGGACCACCACAGAGCAGGTATTATTTAGGTGGTGGATCATTCTCAGTGGTGTGTTAGTGTGTGTTGTGCTGGTACGAGTGGATCAGAGTTTTTAACGCCTCACTGTCACTGCTGGACTGAGAATCGTCCACCAACCAAAAATATCCAGCCAATGGCGCCCCGTGGGCAGCGTCCTGTGCCCACTGATGAAGGTCTAGAAGATCACCGACTCAGACCAAAGAGCAGCAATAGATGAGATGAGCGATCGTCTCTGACTTTACGTCTACAAGGTGGACCGACCAGGTAGGAGGGTCTGATAGAGTGGACAGTGAGTGGACACTCATACCAGCACAACACACACTAACACACCACCACCATGTCAGTGTCAGTGCAGTGCTGAGAATCATCCAGCACCTAAATAATACCTGCTCTGTGGTGGTCCTGTGGGGGTCCTGACCATGCAGAGAAACAGATGGACTACAGTCAGTAATTGTAGAACTACAAAGTGCTCCTATATGGTAAGTGGAGCTGATATATATATAACAGTAAGTGATATATAAGACGGACCTTCATCACCTTCATCACAGAGAGCCTTAAATACAAATACACTCACAGACAGCGGTCCCAGCCAGACACGCTAGCGGGGCAACGCCCACATTATTCAAATGTGTAAACACCGATTTCCCAGCGACAAACCCAGAACTAATAACACTGAGCTCCCGCGAGTGTTTCAAAATATCGAACGATGATAGATGGCGAATACGGAGGTACCATACGAGTAATGGTTCGAATTACGGTGGACCTTTAAATCAAGCCGCTGCTATCCCGAAGTAGCCATTATACGTAATGGCTAATCAATGTGTCCTCTAAAGGAACTTGAAATATGTGCGTATGCAGGGGGTAAACAGGTAACGTTCTTCTCTAAATGATGCTTCCATGATTCCATATACCAGATATTTACATGGTCAACCTGGTACGAGTGTCCACCCAGCCCTGACCATCGATCGTTCCATGAAACATTTTAAGCCCGTGTTGTTTCTCCCCCCTGAATCCACGTTCACCTGGTTCGCCCCGATGCATTTAAGGCCGCGATTCGATCGCGGCCCGCCCCCGCGTCCCGGGCCCCCTCGGAGCTTGTAGCTGTGCATTATCCCATTACGGGCAAACAGTTTTGACACCCACTGACTGACCGATCCCATAGATAATACCATAAAGACGACGCTCGATACAAATCGGGTCAGGGTAACCGGGTTAACCCCGCCGTACATATTTCTTATGTGTAACTCAAAACGCTGGAAAGATGAAATCAATAGAAATGTTTCTTGTTAATGAAGATGTACAGGGCTGCCGTTCTTGCGGCCTCCGTGGCTTTCGGAGCTCACAGCTCGCTCTTAATAAATCTCCCGCTGCGGTCGGCCGGGTGGTCGGCGCGGTGGAAGGGCCAGACGGACCTTGCTCGGACCGCCGTGCCACTTTCGAACACCGGATGATTTAGTGCTGTGTGTGTGTGCGTTAGCGTGTGTACAGTTTGTTATGTGATTTTTTTGATGTCTAAATTTTATATTTCACGCAAAACGGCACCTATTGTGACTTGCTAATGCGTTAAAATGAATATATTTGATTCATTTATTCATTCATTCTTTATTAATTGTTGAGCCATGAACAGTATGTTGTTGTGACTAGCCATTTTAAAGTGCCCTTGTTTTAAGACTAAGTTTAAAAGGGTGTCCTAATTTTGCCAGTTTATTTTATTTATTTATTTGCCTCTTTATGATAGACGTATGTTAAGTATCGTGGTTTTGTTTTCTTCTTTAGCTTTGCACGTTTTATTAAATCTATCAATCGATTTTAGACTCATTTTACCCTAACAATACAGCACTGTGAGTCGATTCCGAAGAGCGATTCGTTTGAACAGAGTCGTTCATTTCAAGAATGAATCAATCGATTTCGACTCGTTTTACCTAGCAATACAGCCCTGTGAATCGATTCCGAACAGTGATTCGTTTGAACAGAGTCATTCAAATCGAGAATGAATGAGCTGTGTGAATCGATTCCGAAGAGCGATTCGTTTGAACAGTCATTGATTTCAACTCGTTTTACCCTAGCAATACAGCTCTTTGAATCGATTCCGAACAGCGATTCGTATGAACAGAATCATTGATTTCGACTCGTTTTACCCTAACAATACAGCTCTGTGAATCGATTCCAAACAGCGATTCGTTTGAACAGAGTCGTCGATTTTGACTCGTTTTACCCTAACAGTACAGCTCTGTGAATCGATTCCGAAGAGTGATTCGTTTGAACAGTCGTCGATTTCGTCTCGTTTTACCCTAACAATACAGCTCTGTGAATCGATTCCGAAGAACGATTCGTTTGAACAGAGTCATTGATTTCGAATCGTTTTACCTTGCAATGCAGCTTTGTGAGTCGATTCCGAACCGCGATTCCGAGAATGATTCATTTTGCCCGTGCAACTCTTAAATTTGCTTTTATACGTTTACAAAATGACGGGTTATATTCCTAATTTAACAAAACACGGATATAAATTTGATTCGGGTCGTTTTGAAGAACTGGAGCTAAAGTAAGCGAGATTAATTATGTTAATTATGCTAACGTCAACTAGTCTTGGTTTCCAGGGACGACCCACCTTGTGACGTCACACGTCTCGCTTGCACAAGACGTGGGTACACTTGTTTAAAAAGTGCAAATTTAATAGCATGTTCATTTGAATAGAGTTTGTTACACCTGAGTTTAACCTGCCATTAAATATACAGTACACTCATAAACTGAATAACAGAATCAATGGCAGCTACGATACACAGCACAGCTACCTTAATAGCTCCCTCTCAAATTCAGTTACCCGAGTCGTGTTTTTAGCTGCTTTAGACTTCCACATCTTGGATATTTTGTAATCGAGTATCTTTCGAGTTTGCTGAGTTTATAAAGAAATAAATAAACTGTAAATAGACAAACTATTGGGAGCAGAAAACTTTACTGGCTTGTTCTTTTGAGCACAAACTACAGAGCGATGATCACGTGTGTAGAGAAGCGACAAAATGCACTCAACACGTAAACACACACATCAACAGAAACGTCTGTTACACTGTTCCTGTTCCCGGTCTGCAGTGGTCCAAGGAAGGAACAGTGGTAAACCGGCGACAGGGTCATGGGCGGCCAAGGCTCACTGATGTACGTGTGGTCCGATCCAACAGACGAGCTACTGTAGCTCAGACTGCTGAAGAAGTTCATGCTGGTTCTGATAGAAAGGTGTCAGAATACACAGAGCAGCACCTTCATGTGCCTGGTGGAGCAGCAAAAGGGGGACCAACACAATATTAGGAAGGTGGTCATAATGTTACGCGTGATCGGTGTATGATTCCTGTGACTTCACACTTACATGAGCTAACGTTGAGCAGAGATCAAATTCAAGACTGTAAAATAATACCAGCTTTACGATAAGCAGTCCTGCTATCTAGAATATACAGGCCTGTAATTTGCCCTCTCACACACACACACACACACACTCTCACACACACACACACTCACAGTGGTGATAAAGTGAGAGCGGTCACCCCCTCCTCCCCCTGCGCTGACATACATCACTGCCTCCAGTTTGCGTGGCAGCGCACATTGATCGGCCATCACGCTGATCATATTACAACCCTCCAGATTAGATTTGCATTTTTAATTTCCCTTATGAAAAAATGCATCAACCGGCCGACGCCGCGAGAGGAATTCTGAGAGGTAAAACGTACCCGGACGCTCTCGCGCACACGTTATATTTCTGCGACGTGCCTTTAAGGGAAGTAGAGGTCAATAAAACTCAAACTGACCTCACGCCACAGCAAATATAACAACAACAATACAATAGTTCACGCCGTTTCAGAACCAGGGTAAGGCAGACCTCCCAAAAAATCCCTCTGCAGCACTAACAGCATCAACTAACAGTGTCCGGGGAAAAGAGGACGTATGGTCACCCTAGATAAGAGATTTATTTTTAGGCGTGACACTTATTATTAGCATTTAGCTAGCTGGCCTGCTAACTTGTTTGTATCTTGGAGTTATGTATTTAGTTATTTATTTATTTATTTTTATATATATATATTTTTTTACATGTATTTATTTATTTATGTTTTTTATTTATTTCTGTATTTCTACATTTATTTATTTATGTTTTTTATTTATTTCTGTATTTCTACATTTATTTATTTGTGTTTTTTATTTATTTCTGTATTTCTACATTTATTTATTTGTGTTTTTTATTTATTTCTGTGTTTCTATATTTATTTATTTTTACATTGTGTTTTGTTTTTCTATTTATTTAATTTTGTATTTTTACATTTATTTATTTTTACATTTATTTATTTTTGTTTATTATTTACTTCTACATTTATTTATTTATTTTTTTATTTGTTTCTACATTTATTTATTTCTGTATTCTACTTTTTTTATTTATGTTTTTATTTATTTATGTTTTTTATTTATTTTCTACATTTATTTATTTATTTTTACATTTTGTTCTGTTTTCTACATTTAGTTGTTTTTTTATTTATTTCTACATTTATTTATTTTTTATTTCTGCATTTCCATACTTTTTTTACTGATGTATTTCTACATGTATTTATTTATTTTTATATTTTGTTTATTTATTCATGTTAATAGGTCAGCAGAACATAAAAATGTGTTGTGGTAATTTTAATAGTAATTTTATTATTAATAGAGATGGGGTTTTTTTGCCCAGTATGTTCCCAGATAAGACGGACTCACCTTCACCTTTCCGTGTGAACTGATGGACCTTCCTGATAAGTACCTGATGTTCCTCTCTAATAGGTGCAGTAAAATTTACCACATGATTATAAAACACATTAAAACAAACATAGTAATTTGGGGTCAGAGGCTGTGTATCATGTGTATCAGGTAACGTAATAAATAAAATGCTTACACCACATTTATACATTTAAATAAGCAGTCAGGGTTTTTTCTTCTTTATGGGAGTGTAAAGTCTGATTAATATTACTGCACAGCGGGACCATCATGCACTGCATCTTTCTGTCTGTGCACAATAAGTATGCACGGATGTTCTATATCAGGGCTATAAATATATAAATAAATTAATGTAGAATACAGGTATAAGTAAATGAGTGATCAAATACATGTTTTATCATAAAAAGGGTAAATTAAAATAAATAACTTCAATTTATTTCTACATTTCCACACATCAGGACCTATTTAGGCTATTTCTGTATTTCAACATGATTTATTTCTGCTTTTCTACATTTATTTATGTATGTTTTTAGTTATTTATATATTTATTTATTTCTGCTTTTCTACATTTATTTATGTATGTTTTTAGTTATTTATATATTTATTTATTTCTGCTTTGATACATTTATTTATTTCTACATTATCTATTTAATTATTTATTTATTTGTACATTATTTATTTCAGTTTTTTACATTTGTTTATTTATTTGTTTGTTTTGTTTGTTTATTTATTATTGTTTATTATTTATTTATTATTGATTCTGCCATTTTTATATGTATTTGTTTCTGCATTTCTATATTAATGTATGTAGTTAATTATTTATTTTCACATTTATTAGATTTTTTATTTATTTATGTATTTAGTTATTTATTGATTTCTACATTTATTCATTCATGCATTTTTACATTTATTTATTTATTTATGTAGTTCTACATGTATGTATTTATTTCTATATTTATTCATTTCTATATTTATTTATTTATGTGTTTATTTGTTTTTGTATTTTCACATTTACTTTGTTCTGTTGTTAACATTTATTTATTTATGTGTTTATTCTGTTTTTTTTACATTATTTTGTTCTGGTTTTTATTTCTACAATTACATTTATTTTGTTGTTTTTCTACATTTTTTATTTATTTATGTATTTAGTTATTACTTATTTCTATATTTATTCATTCATGCATTTCTACATTTATTTATGTATTTATGTATTTCTACATGTATGTATTTATTTCTATATTTATTAATGAATTATTTAGTTTATATCTGTATTTTCACATTTATTTATTTCTGTGTTTATTTCTGTGTTTTAACATTTAACATTTAACGTTTTATTTAGGTGTTTACTCTGTATTTTTATATTATTTTGTTCTGGCTTTTTATACATTGGTTTATTTATTAAGATAATTTATTTTCTTCTACATTTATTCCTGCATTTCTATATTTTTACATTATTTTAGTTATGCATTTTTACATTTATTTATTTATTTCTGCAAACTATTTATTTGTGCACTCGGTGGGGGGAATGAAAGAGGAGCCGCTTCACCCCTTCCGATGAGGTGCAGCTCTGGGGCAGGGCCAGACGAGGAATCGATAAAACCCTGAGCCTGACATCAGACGAGAAAAAAAGAAATGAATGAAGAGATGAAAGAAATAAAACTATATAATAATAATAATAATAATAATAATAAAGCCATCTACAGAAGTATTTTGCATATATACTATTAATAAATGTATAACTATAATGTAACTATAATTGTTATTAACACCAGAACAATAAAAATAAGAAGACACAAGTACACATGAAAGTACTGTATAATAATAATGTATAACAACAATATAATAATAATAAACTTATGATAATAATAATGAGATGAAATAATAACAACAAATGATTATAAAATGATAATAATAATAGTAATAATACCAACAATTATAAAATAATGTTAATAATATTAATAAAAACTACAACAATGATAATAATAAAATGATAATCCAATAATAATGATAGAATAGTAATAATAATATGAATATGAATATATATATATATATATATATATATATATATATATATAATGACTGTAATAATAAAAATTATAATTATAATAAAAATAAAATTATAATAATATTACTAATAAAAAACAATAATATAATGATAAATAATATTAAAAACAACAACAGCAACAGTAATAATAAAATATTTCAGTAATAATAATAAAAATAATAATAAATAATAGTAATAACAATCATCCTTGTAATAACTAATACTAATGTTGATAATAATAATAATAAAATTAAGATATATAATAATGACATAATAATAATAAAAATAATATGATTATAATTATTATAATAATATAACTATTAATAATACCAACAATAAAAAAATAATAATAATAATAATTAAAAAAACAACAGCAACAACAGTAATAATTAAGGTTCTTTGTTGAACCAGTGGGTATAAACGCTATTCAAACAGTCCAAACTATTAAACCAATTTAAAGTTCCAATTTAAAGTTAAACAATTTAAAGTTCCAGCATGTTCAGCTACAAAAACAGACCTAATTAAGACGTAATGATGTTGTGCACTTAATAGTGTAAGAGTGGTTATTATACTAGATATACTTTAATGTTTGTATGATGTGCTTCAGTTTCAATGCTATATCACTATATAATCACTGCTGTGTGCTTCATTTTAGCTAACAGGCAATAATGCTAACTGCTGCTACTTTGTGGTGTTACAGTTTATCACATTGTTTCAGGTAAATAATTATTTTAGTTAAAATTTCTTATGTAAATGGGATTTTAGTAAACAATTTATTTCTAATTTAGTAACATTGTAGTTTTAAAAGATGACAGTGGTTTTGTACTGCTGAGTTAAGTAAAATGTTTGTGCTTGCTAGCTACTAGATAGCAATTAGCTAAATAAGGTAGCAGTGGCAGACAGAATGAACACAAAAACGATTTTTATTCATATTATTGTTTATTATTTTTATTATTAATATTGTTATTAGTAGTAGTAGTAGTTGTAGTAGATTAGTAGTAGTAATAGTATTAGTAGTTGTAGTAGATTAGTATTATTATTAGTAGTAGTAGTAGTATTAGTAGTTGTAGTAGATTAGTATTATTATTATTAGTAGTAGTAGTATTAGTAGTTGTAGTAGATTAGTATTATTATTAGTAGTAGTAGTAGTATTAGTAGTTGTAGTAGATTAGTATTATTATTAGTAGTAGTAGTAGTATTAGTAGTTGTAGTAGATTAGTAGTTGTATTATTATTACTATTATTATTACTTAGTAGTAGTAGTAGTAGTCGTAGTAGTTGTTGTAGATTAGTAGTAATAGTATTAGTATTATTATTAGCAGTAGTAGAAGTAGTATTAGTAGTTGTAGTAGATTCGTAGTAATAATAGTATTATTATTAGTAGTAGTAGTTGTAGTAGATTAGTAGTAGTAGTAGTATTAGTAGTAGTAGATTAGTATTATTATTAGTAGTAGTAGTAGTATTAGTAGTTGTAGTAGATTAGTAGTTGTATTAGTATTAGTATTATTATTACTATTATTATTACTATTAGTAGTAGTAGTAGTAGTAGTCGTAGTAGTTGTTGTAGATTAGTAGTAGTATTAGTAGTAGTTTTAGTAGTAATAGTATTAGTATTATTATTAGCAGTAGTATAAGTAGTATTAGTAGATTCGTAGTAGTAATAGTATTAGTATTATTAGTAGTAGTCAGGGATGGACTGGCCATCGGGAGGGTCGGGAGTTTTCCCGGTGGGCCGCTCTGTATGTGGGCCGCTGAGAGAGAGTGAAAAATAAATTCTGTTTTAAATATTCCTGAATAATAATCCTGAAGTGTGCATTGGCCCACCACAGTATCCTCACTGCATGTCCATTGGCCAATCACAGAAATGTCCCGCCCCCAGGATAAACCGTAGTCACAACCACCGGTACAAAAGCCATGAATGAGTGCGAGATGGAGAAAGGGCCGAAAAAGCGTAAAGGTGGTGCAGAAAAAGCCCGTGATTAAAAAACAGAAAAAGCTGCAAGCAGATGCAGAAAAGTGCAGGAAACTGGACAACCTGTTTGGCAGTGTGGAACTACAGCATAGCCAAAGAGCAGAAAAGGAAAAGTTAGTGTTCAGTGACTCTGCTTCGTTAGTAACGCCGTTTAAGAAGAGACTGTGGGCCCATCTCAAATGTCGCCTATGCCCTACTTAGGGTACTTCCTAACAGTACAAAACATTTCTTTTAACAGTCGCTGAATGATTAATAAGTAGTTATCTAAGCTACTGTTGGATATCAGGGGCTTTAAACCAGCCGTTTTAAGGACGATTTTTGTAAAAGTTCTATATCATGTCCAACATAGTGCACTACATAGGGCGGTGGATATAATTTGAGATGGTACCATTAGTCTCTGCTCCTCAGAAAAAATAAACACTATCTGGTCCTCTATAATACAGAAAAGGAAAATGCAGTTGTTCAGGACATTTTTTTGAGTGATTATGTGCATAGCTCACATGGTTAATTTCCCTTGTCAACATATAAAGTATTTATTTCTTTGCTCATCGGAGCAATGCACTAATTTGGAACAAACGTGAATCACGTGTAAATAAAAGTGTGAAAAAAGCATATTTACCAGTGTTAAAGGTTTAATGAAAGAAAGGTTTAATTTTATTTCTTGCGGTTTAATGAGACAGGATGGGGAAATCCAATAGAACCATTTAATAAATTGTAAATTTTATGTGTGTGATAGATGGATAGAACTATTAATCCCAAAGGAAAGTGTTGGAAATATATATATTTGTTGTTAACTGTTTAGTTATCTAAGCTATAATTTTTATTATAGTGAGTTATTAACTTTAGTGGTAAGATAGATGAAAACTATTAATATCAATCATCTAACATTTGATTAGGGGGTGATATGTGTGGCGCAATGTGCTTGTAGTGGGCTGGTCAAGAAAAAAGTCCAGGGCTGAATTTTGTTCCCAGTCCAGCCCTGGTAGTAGTAGTTGTAATAGATTTAGTAGTAATAATATTAGTACATGTATTATTAGTAGTATTAGTAGTAGTTTTAGTAGTAATAGTATTAGTATTATTATTAGCAGTAGTAGAAGTAGTATTTGTAGTTGTAGTAGATTAGTAGTAGTAATAGTATTAGTATTATTATTAGTAGTAGTAGTTGTAGTAGATTTAGTAGTAATAATATTAGTATTATTATTATTAGTAGTAGTAGTGTAGTAGATTAGTAGTAGTAATAGTATTAGTATTATTATGAGTATTACTATTATTACTACTAGTAGTAATAGTAGTAGTAGTAGTTTTAGTGTTAGTATAATTATATGATTTAGTAGTAGCAGTAAAAGAAGCAGTAGAACTTTTGCTCTTTATTTTTTTTATTAAAAGTCTCTTTTATTATAATTCATGAAGTATTATTAGTATTATTAGTAGTATTATTATTAGTATTATTAGTAGTAGTATTATTAGTATTAGTATCATAAGTAGTGGTAGTAGTATTAGTAGTAGCAGTATTATTATTAGTAGTAGTAGTGGTTATTTTTATTTATAGTAGTATTAGTTTTATTGTATGATTTAGTAGTAGTAGTAGTTGTATTAGTATTGTTGTATGATTTAGTAGTAGTTGTCGTAGTTTTAGTAGTATTATTATATGATTTAGTAGTAGTAGTTGTAGTAGTTTTAGTAGTAGTTTTAGTAGTAGTAGTAGTATTATATGATTTATTATTATTATTAAATTATATTTAATTTATAAATTTATATAATTTATATTTAAGATTTAGTAGTAGTAGTAATTGTTGTTGTAGTAGTATTATATTATTATTATTAGTAGTAGTTTTAGTATTATTATTATCATTATAATATGATTTAGTAGTAATAGCAGTAAAAGAAGCAGCTGCATTATTGCTCTTCACTTTTCATTGTCTGTTTTACCTATTCTCTATCCTGGTCAGGGTCGCTGTGGGTCCGATTCATAGGGCAAAAGGCAGAAAAATAAACCAATCAGGCTGCCAGTTTATTAGAGGACACACAGAAACACCTTTATATTAGCTATTAGCACACTTACAATTTCTAGTAGCTCCAGTTGGCACGTCTTTGGACTCCGGACCATAAACTCCACACAGAATTGAACCCGGCCTTTTTTAACTGGGAGGCGACAAAGCTACCCACTCCACCACTGTGCCGCCGCTGTTATTATTATTATTCTAAGAATAATCATTAGTAGTAGTTGTAACCTGTACGTCAACAGGAAGCATCACCCCCGCTCCACACAGAATTACAACGGCAACCCACGCTCCTGAGAAAGTGAAGGAAGGAAGTGTAGACAGAAGGAAGACAGAGCTCCCCCTCCTCTTCTCCTCTTCCTCATTTCCCAATCTGTTATGTCATGACATCCCCATTAACTCATAAATCCAATACAGTGGAGCTCAACATTATTCGTACCCTGAGAGACAGCTAGCGAGGCGGTGGGGGGTAGGGGAGTCGGACGCCCGGAGAGGCTAAGCGAGGAGGAAGGAGAACCGAGAGTGGAAGAGTGGAAGAGAAATGACAGGAAGATCAATCGGTCCCTGGACTGTCACTCAGCTCACTCGTTTTCACATCCATCCATCCCCACCGCCTTCCGTCCTCCCGATGCCTCGATGCCTCTCTCGCCGTCCCCGCGGCCAGCCTCGTAGATTCTGCATCCATGGCCGTTCGGGGCCCACCGTAATCTAATTGAGTGGGGGATCAATGGCAGGCTGCGGTCAGCAATGCGTAGTTGCTCCCCAAACCACCGACTGCCTGACCAGCATGCCCTGACCGCTAATGTGGTCCGCTGAACCAGCTTGTGTGGCCGAGATGGGAGAGCAGATATCAAGGCAGCAGATTGAATACCAATTGAGCAAAAGTACAAACCCAGTTCCCAAGTTGATCGGGTCTAGTACCTGTACTCTGCACGTGCAGTAGGTGGCTTGGCACATACACTGCCTGGCCAAAATAAAGGTCGTTACCTGGATTTAACTAAGCAAATAGGTAAGAGCCTCCCATTGGATAATTACTGCATGGGTTCAACAAGTTATTTAACCCTAATTGATGCAGTGAGTAGCTTCTCATTTGTTAAACAATTATGTGGAAAGACACATCCTGTGGTCGTGGAAAAGATGTTCATCTGTTTCATGCATCAAGCAGAGAAAACATCTAAGGAGAAGCTGAAACTACTTAAGTTAGTAGTGGTATAAGTGTTATTGTTATTATTATTATTAGTTGTAGTATTAGTGCTATTAGTAGTAGTAGTAGTTGTAGTTTTAGTAGTAGTAGTAGTAATATTATTATTATTAGTAGTAGTAGTAGTAGTTTTATTATTATTAGTAGTAGTAGTAGTAGTAGTAGTAGTAATATTATTATTATTAGTAGTAGTAGTAGTAGTAGTAGTTTTATTACTAGTAGTAGTAGTAGTAGTAGTTTTATTATTAGTAGTAGTAGTAGTAGTAGTAGTTTTATTATTATTAGTAGTAGTAGTAGTAGTAGTTTTATTATTATTATTAGTAGTAGTAGTAGTAGTAGTTTTATTATTATTAGTAGTAGTAGTAGTAGTTTTATTATTATTAGTAGTAGTAGTAGTAGTAGTAGTTTTATTATTATTAGTAGTAGTAGTAGTAGTTTTATTATTATTATTAGTAGTAGTAGTAGTAGTAGTAGTAATTTTATTATTATTATTATTAGTCGTAGTAGTAGTAGTAGTTTTATTATTATTATTAGTGGTAGTAGTAGTAGTAGTTTTATTATTAGTAGTAGTAGTAGTAGTAGTAGTAGTTTTATTATTATTAGTAGTAGTAGTAGTAGTAGTAGTTTTATTATTATTATTATTAGTAGTAGTAGTAGTAGTAGTTTTATTATTATTATTATTATTAGTAGTAGTAGTAGTAGTTTTATTATTATTAATAGTAGTAGTAGTAGTTTTATTATTATTATTATTATTAGTAGTAGTAGTAGTTTTTTTTATTATTATTATTGTTAGTAGTAGTAGTAGTAGTAGTTTTTTTATTATTATTATTATTATTAGTAGTAGTAGTAGTTTTATTATTAGTAGTAGTAGTAGTTTTATTATTATTATTATTAGTTGTAGTATTAATAGTAGTTTTATTTGTAGTAGTGTTAGTATTATTATTATATGATTTAGTATGAGTAGCAGTAGTAGTAGTTTTATTTGTAGTAGTAGTATTTGCATTATTATTAGTAGTAGTAGTAGCAGCAGCAGTATTAGTAGTAGTAGTTTTATTAATAGAAGTAGTATAAGTGTTATTATTATTTTTATTAGTAGTAGTATTAGCATTAGTATTATCAGTAGTAGTATTATTATTAGTAGTAGTAATAGTAGTTTTATTAGTATTAGTATTAGTATTAGTATTATATGATTTAGTGGTAGTAGCAGTATTAGTAGTGGTAGTAGTTTTATTAGTATTATCATTAGTATTATCAGTAGTAGTATTAGTAGTAGTAGTAGTAGTAGTAGTAGTAGTAATAGTAGTTTTAGTAGTAGTTTTAGTAGTAGTAGTAGTAGTAGTAGTAGTAGTAGTGCCTGGCCAAAAAAAGCTCCCATTGGATAATTACTGCATGGGTGATTATGTTTCAGCTGGCAACAAGTTATTTAACCCTAATTGATGCCGTGAGTAGCTTCTCATTTGTTAAACAATCATGTGGAAAGACACATCCTGTGGTCGTGGAAAAGATGTTCATCTGTTTCATGCATCAAGCAGAGAAAACATCTAAGGAGAAGCTGAAACTACTAAAATCGGGTTAAGAACTGTCCAACGCATTATTGGACATCATCTTCCAGGAAGGAATGTGGTCGGGAAAAAATGTTGAATGATGGTGGTCGGCGATCACTTAAACGTTTGGTGAAATTAAATGGTAAAAAAGCTACAGTAGAACTCAGGGATGTTTAATAGTGACAGTAAGAGCATTTCCACACGCACAGTGCGAAGGGAACTCAAGGGATTGGGACTAAACAGCTGTGTAACCTTAAGAAAACCACTCGTCAGTGAGGCTAACCGGCAAAAACGGCTTCAATTTGCTGGTAGCATAAAGATTGGACTCTGGAGCAATGGAAGAAGGTCATGTGGTCTGATGAGTCCAGATTTACCCTGTTCCAGAGTGATGGGCGCATCAGGGTAAGCAATGCACCCATCATGCCTAGTGCCTACCGTACCAGCCTGTGGGGGCAGTGCTATGATCTGCAGTCGGTCAGGTCTAGGTCCGGCAACGTCATGTGCCCAAAGAATGAGGTCAGCTGACTACCTGAATATACTGAACCACCAGGTTATTCCATCAATGGATTTTCTTCTCCCTGATGGCACGGGCATATTCCAAGACGACAATGCCAGGATTCATCGGGCTCAGATTGTGAGCATGAGACGTCATTTTCTCCAGGTTTCCTCCCTCAGCCCAAAGACGTGCAGATGGGCCAACTGGAGATACCAGAGTCCCTGGTGGACCTTCCTGCCTTCCGCCCGGTGATTCGGACCCACCGCGACCCCAGATAGACCAAAGCGATGGCAAAACTGCAGGCGAGAAACTTTCCCTCCCGGCCTTCCCTTCCAGCACGATTATGATAATCGTCCAGAATCAAAATCCTCCTGGCCAACGTTCGGTCAATATCTTAGTAAAAACTAATTAAGGACAGTCGGGGGAATCTGACAGGAATGGATGTTTTTTTTAATGATGTCAGGCGAAGTGAATATGCGAGCGTCCTCGCGCCTCCGGAGCTCCCGCGGCAGATTGCTAATTGATTTTCTCATGATGTCATTACATATTTGGAAGATCTCATGACTAAGCAGATACGTCGGGATGGAAGGCATAGGAAATAGTTCTGGGGTAGAAGCGTCGGACCGCGGTGTCAGTCGACCATGAGTATGATCAGATACCAGTAAGTTTGGGGGTAAGTATGTACACAATGCCCTCCTGGCGCAACACTCCTATCTCTGTCCGGGCTTGGGACTGGCATTGAGAGCGTACAGACCAGTGCGCCTCCCAACAACTAGGCTGTTTTGCCATTCCCTCGCCATTCCTTGCTTAAGATTCGCTGAGATTTGAACCATTTATCCCCAGATCTCGGCAGTAGTGGGCTACCATACTCCAAGGTCTAGTCTTCCAAGGTGGTCTCCCATCTAGGTACTGACTGAGCCCGACCCTGCCTAGCTTCCGAGGTGGGTCGAGATCAGGCGTTCTCAGGCTCTAAAATGTGACATGGCTAAAAACATATTATTAGCATTTTACATTTATATTTATTTATATTATGTATAGTAATGTTGTCTTATTGTGAAGATGACCAGTCCTGACCCCTCACGCCTGTTCCAGATAATATCAGTTACTAGATTCACCAGTTTCTTAGATTCTGCTCAGCTGTGCAGATCCTGCTGGTTCACTTCATCCAAAAGGAAGTTTAAATTGTTCATAGTATTTTGAGATGTAATATTAAACGAAATTGTCTGAACTTACCCTCAAAAACCTGTAGGTGGTGCAGCAGTGTCACACAAACTGCCTTAAAATCAGAGTCATGGATGATATTACCATCATTCTGTACATTATTATTATTATTAGTAGTAGTAGTAAAGTTAGTATTATTATTATTGTTGTTTTTATTAGTAGTAGTAAAAGTATTATTAGTATTAGCAGTAGTAGTAGTAGTAGTAATAATATTATTGTTATTTTTATTGGTAGTAGTATTACTAATAGTATGTTATCAATATTATTATTATAGTAGTAGTAATATAATTATTATTATTAGCATATATTACTAGTAGTAGTAGTAGTAATATTACTATTATTATTAGTAGCAGTAGTATTATTAGTATATTAGTAATAGCAGTATTAGTAGTAGTGAAATTACTATTATTATTGTTGTTAGTAATAGCAGTATTAGTATTATTAGTAGTAGTACTGTTAGTATTGTTCTTATTATTATTAATAGTAGTAGTACAATTAGTATCATTGTTATTATTATAAGTACTAGTAGCAATAGTAATAGTATTATTATTAGCAGTAGTAATATTTGTATTCTTATTATTAGTAGTAGTATGAGTAGTAACATTAGTATGATTCTTATTATTAGTAGTAGTAGTAGCAATAGTAATAGTACAGTATTAGTAGTAATAATAGTAGTAATAGTAGTATTCTTCTTATTATTGTTATTAATAGTAGTAGTAGCAATAGTAATAGTATTATTATTAGTAGTAGCAATAGTAATAGCATTAATAATAGTAATAATAATATTAGTATTCTTGTTCTTATTATTAGTAATAATAGTTTTATTACTAGTAGTAGTATTAGTAGTAATATTACTATCATTATTGTTATTAGTATCAGTAGTTTTATAATTAGTATTAGTAGTAGTACTATTAGTGTTGTTATTATTTGTAGTTGTAGTAGAGGTAGTATCAGCATTATTATTAGTAGTAGTAGTAATATTAGTATTATTAGTAGTAGTATTAATAGTAGTAGTAATAGTATTATTATTCTTAGTATTAGTAGCAATAGTAATAGTTTTATTGTTAGTAGTAGTATATTACTATCATTATTGTTATTTGTAGCAGTAGTTTTATTATTAGTAGTACTATTAGTATTGTTATTATTTGTAGTAGTAGTAATATTAATAGTAGTAGTAGAAGTATTATCAGCGTTATTATTAGTAGTATTAGTAGTAGTGATAGTAGTGGTATATATACTTTATTTCTAACACACCATTTAAAATGTTTAGAGTTTCAGTACGTCCAAATGGACGTTAATGGACCAGATTCCATAATAATAAAGGCTTTTTGGTTTATAATCTGTGGACTGGTGAGTCAAAGGTGGAACTTTTTTGGAAGACCTGGGTCCTGTTAGATCTGGTGTAAAGCTTACACTGCATTCCATAAGATCATCATACCATCATGCCGGTTTGCTTGCGCAGGACCTGATAGAGCCTTGAATTCTGCTAAAAATGTGAGAAATCGGGTAGGGACAAATACTTTTTTTCCCACAGCAACAGCGCGATCGAATAGGCAGGGATATATTTATCCACACCGTCCCCTCCGCTCGTCACCCGAGAGTCATGAACGTGAAGAAACGGCACTCTGAGAGAAAAGATTCGTTTATCCTCCCCGGGGACGAGCGAGACCCTTTTAAGTGCCGTCTCTCCCTCCGTTTACCCTTCTGCGTCCCTGACATCCTATCGGGCTCTACGGCCCCGCAGTCGATAGGCCATTAGTAAATATTGGATGCATAATTTATTAAATACGTTTAAACACAAATTTCAGTTTCGCGCAGGCGCTCGTCCGTGAATTTCGCCTTTGATTAGATCCCGTTCGGCCGGGGAGCCTTAATTAAGTGTTCGTCGATACTGAGGTACCCTGGGATGGACTGGCGACCCTTCTGGGGTGTTTCCTACCTTACGCCCAATGAACTGGTGTGGAAGGGAATTAGCACTGACCATGTGGCCTGGCATTGTCCTGCTACAGGAACCATGGACAGTCAAAGAAACGACGTCGGCCTGTGTCGAATGTGACCACAACATGCTGGTTCAGTCACTCCAGAGTTCCTTCTACCACTGGGGTCAATTCTAGACTACCTCCACTGGCTTACTGGAGATTGTTAAGTATTAAAGACCCTTCCTACTGGCCTACACCACCAGTAGAGGGGCTAGTAGGCGTTCAAAGGTACTAACAGAGATCACAACGGCATTTTAGGTACTTAGGTGGAACTGTGGTTAAGTAGCTAACCTACTACTGCTGAGGTCTGGGGTTCTGCGGATCCAGGGGTCGAACCTCAGTGGTACCAAGTTGAGGTGGACCCACAACCCAAACCATGATTATAATAGGAGCTTTAACAAAAGGTTTAGTTGTTTACAAGCAATTATGGTTTGAGTCTTGCTACATTGATGGAAAAAAAACGAGTACGTCCAGTTTCTCAATGCACAACTGCAAGAAATTTTGAGATTTTACCATCTACAGTCCATAACGTTCTCGAAAGATTTAGATACATTTTACATTTGCAACCTACAATTATGACTAAATACAATTCAAACAATTGAGGGTCGGGGCACCGGTCCATCGCAGGGCAGACACACATTCACCTATAGGGCAATTCATTGTCTCCAATTAACCTGACTGCATGTCTTTGGACTGGTATTGGAAAAGCTAAATCAGCTTAAAATCCTAAAGGTTCTAACGTCAACCGTATTGGGGTATCTGGGGGTGTTTCCTGTTATTTGCTGGACACATGAGACCCAATTCTACTCGGATTAGGATACAGCTGTGGTATAACAGACAATGAATGAATGATTATTATTAGTAGTAGTAGTATTATGCCATGTGAGGGACTGGCAACCTTTCTGGGGATGTTTCCTATTATTTGCTTGACACATGAGACCCAATTCTACTCGGATTTGGATACAGCTGTGGTTAAACAGACAATGAATGAATGATTATTATTATTAGTAGTAGTAGTATGCGGTAGTATATGCAACAAATGCATACCTCTAACCTCTACTGCATTTCTGCATTACTCTAAGCACCAGTGTGTTTAAAGTAAGCCAGTACAAAGTATACTGTTCCCAAGACTACACCTAGAAATCCCTTAAAATAGGTGCATAGATAGATAAAGAAGTGAACCCTCCACTGGTATTGTGGTGCCTTGTGTTAGCGAACTGGCGGCTCTGATAAGAAAACAAACGCTCGAAAAGAATGCCTACTATTAGGCAATGCCTGCTCTATCTCCGTTGCCCACGGCGGTCAGCGTATCCTGTTTGCACAATGTCTTGGGTGTCTGACACCACGACACCTCTGTAATTATTACCCCGCCTAGAAGAATAGCGCCGTAAAGTCCTCGGCAGAACCCCTCTTCTGTGGGAGCCTGTGGTTTGTGGTGCGTGCGGTGAGTGTGTGCGCTCTTGCGTGCCAGCCGAATGTAGAAGTGAAAGGAGAAGCGAGTGAGTGGCAGGTCAAGGTTCGGCAAGTCGCTATCAGATGCATTTTTCTGGTTGACGTCATTGTAGTTTGTGAAATGTAGGTTGGTTTCTCAATTTCGACCAATCGTGTTCCATATCTAACGGGTATGCACTGCTATGCACTGTTCTAGCCGACATCATGTGCTCTTTTTCACAGATCATATTTACCATCCAGTACACCCAATTTCTTCCAGTGTTGCGCAATAAACACAAAACCACAAGACCACTAGACCATAGTGCACCATCATGCACTGTATAACAGAACATAGGAGCAGATCATTCTCAGCAGATAGTCTGCACGGAGATGCTAAATTAAGGCTTATAGTCAGTCAGTTAGTTAGCCAGTTGGGCATCAAAGCAGCAGTCAACGATAGTGAATTGTGCTAATTAAAAGCTTGTGTTGATTAAAAACGAGGGCAAAACCGCAAAAGTGGTCTGTTTCTCAGACGTAGGTAGATGTAGGCAACCCTAGTTCTAGGGTTAGGGTTAGGGTTAGGGTTAGTCACACGTGAGTTTCATACGCAGCTCGACTCAGACTCGTTTCAAATGACTCGGACTCGACTCGTGACTCGCAAAAAATGACCAAAGACAAAAAGGACCAACAGCCAGGGTCTATCATGGTATGGGGGTGTGTCAGTACCAGGGTCTGTCATGGTATGGGGGCGTGTCAGTACCAGGGTCTATCATGGTATGGGAATGTGTCAGTACCAGGGTCTGTCATGGTATGGGAGAGTGTCAGTACCAGGGTCTATCATGGTATGGGAATGTGTCAGTACCAGGGTCTATCATGGTATGGGAATGTGTCAGTACCAGGGTGTGTCATGGTATGGGGGTGTGTCAGTACCAGGGTCTATCATGGTATATAGGTGTGTCAGTACCAGGGTCTGTCATGGTATGGGGGTGTGTCAGTACCAGGGTCTGTCATGGTATGGGAATGTGTCAGTACCAGGGTCTATCATGGTATGGGGGTGTGTCAGTACCAGGGTCTGTCATGGTATGGGCTGTGTCAGAACCAGGGTCTGTCATGGTATGGGGCGTGTCAGTACCAGGGTGTATCATGGTATGGTGTGTCAGTGCCAGGGTGTGTCATGGTATGGGGCGTGTCAGTACCAGGGTGTATCATGGTATGGGGTGTATCAGTACCAGGGTCTGTCATGGTATGGGGTGTGTCAGTGCCAGGGTGTGTCATGGTATGGGGTGTGTCAGTGCCAGGGTGTGTCATGGTATGGGGCGTGTCAGTACCAGGGTCTGTCATGGTATGGGAATGTGTCAGTACCAGGGTCTGTCATGGTATGGGGTGTGTCAGTACCAGGGTCTGTCATGGTATGGGGTGTGTCAGTACCAGGGTCTATCATGGTGTGGGGGCGTGTCAGTACCAGGGTCTATCATGGTATGGGGGTGTGTCAGTACCAGGGTCTATCATGGTATGGGGTGTGTCAGTACCAGGGTCTGTCATGGTATGGGGTGTGTCAGTACCAGGGTCTGTCATGGTATGGGGTGTGTCAGTACCAGGGTCTGTCATGGTATGGGGTGTGTCAGTACCAGGGTCTATCATGGTGTGGGGGTGTGTCAGTACCAGGGTCTATCATGGTATGGGGTGTGTCAGTACCAGGGTCTGTCATGGTATGGGGGTGTGTCAGTACCAGGGTCTGTCATGGTATGGGGGAGTGTCAGGACCAGGGTCTGTCATGGTATGGGGCGTGTCAGTACCAGGGTCTGTCATGGTATGGGGTGTGTCAGGACCAGGGTCTGTCATGGTATGGGGCGTGTCAGTACCAGGGTCTGTCATGGTATGGGGCGTGTCAGTGCCAGGGTCTGTCATAGTATGCGGTGTGTCAGTACCAGGGTCTGTCATGGTATGGGGTGTGTCAGTACCAGGGTCTGTCATGGTATGGGGTGTGTCAGTACCAGGGTCTATCATGGTATGGGGTGTGTCAGTACCAGGGTGTGTCATGGTATGGGGCGTGTCAGTACCAGGGTGTGTCATGGTATGGGGCGTGTCAGTACCAGGGTGTATCATGGTATGGGGGGTGTCAGTACCAGGGTCTATCATGATATGGGGGTGTGTCAGTACCAGGGTCTGTCATGGTATGGGGTGTGTCAGTACCAGGGTGTGTCATGGTATGGGGCGTGTCAGTACCAGGGTGTGTCATGGTATGGGGCGTGTCAGTACCAGGGTCTGTCATGGTATGGGGTGTGTCAGTACCAGGGTCTGTCATGGTATGGGGTGTGTCAGTACCAGGGTCTGTCATGGTATGGGGTGTGTCAGTACCAGGGTCTGTCATGGTATGGGGTGTGTCAGTACCAGGGTCTGTCATGGTATGGGGTGTGTCAGTACCAGGGTCTATCATGGTGTGGGGGTGTGTCAGTACCAGGGTCTATCATGGTATGGGGGTGTGTCAGTACCAGGGTCTGTCATGGTATGGGGGTGTGTCAGTACCAGGGTCTATCATGGTGTGGGGGTGTGTCAGTACCAGGGTCTATCATGGTATGGGGGTGTGTCAGTACCAGGGTCTGTCATGGTATGGGGGTGTGTCAGTACCAGGGTCTGTCATGGTATGGGGTGTGTCAGTACCAGGGTCTGTCATGGTATGGGGTGTGTCAGTACCAGGGTCTATCATGGTGTGGGGGTGTGTCAGTACCAGGGTCTATCATGATATGGGGGTGTGTCAGTACCAGGGTCTGTCATGGTATGGGGTGTGTCAGTACCAGGGTGTGTCATGGTATGGGGTGTGTCAGTTCCAGGGTGTGTCATGGTATGGGGGTGTGTCAGTACCAGGGTCTGTCATGGTATGGGGTGTGTCAGTTCCAGGGTCTGTCATGGTATGGGGGTGTGTCAGTACCAGGGTCTGTCATGGTATGGGGGTGTGTCAGTACCAGGGGGTGTCATGGTATGGGGGCGTGTCAGTACCAGGGTGTGTCATGGTATGGGTCGTGTCAGTGCCCTTGGTAAAGGTCATTTACACTCTGTGATGCAGCATTAATGCAGAAAAGTATATCGAGATCTTAAGTCGTCGTCTTTTCCAGGGACGTCCAGCATCTTTCAACAAGACGATGCAAAACCACATGCTGAGGGTACGGGTGCTGGACTGGCATGCCTGCAGTCCTGACCTGTCCCCAATAGAGAATGTACGACCCCGTACTGTCACTAAATCGCTCGGCCTCCTCGGTGCCGAAACGTCTTTTAAGT
The DNA here is from genome assembly GCF_030014385.1 of Trichomycterus rosablanca. NCBI lineage: Eukaryota > Metazoa > Chordata > Actinopteri > Siluriformes > Trichomycteridae > Trichomycterus > Trichomycterus rosablanca. Next base: position 30,625,175 of record NC_086002.1, read on the forward strand.
GTGGTGAGAGGAACGGCGACATTACAAAGTGGTAAACGCTTTACCGTCCCAACTTTTTTTGGAACGTGTTGCAGGCCTGAAATGCAGGAATGGATGTTTATTAATAATTAATAAATGAAACATGAAATATCTCAGGTTCATCCTGTCTGACATCAAATAAAAGTCAGAGTAAATGGAAGAAACTCAAGGCAGATTAATACACGTTGCACTTCCCGATACCACCCAAAGGTGGCACTCTATTGTAAGCCAACCAAACCTCAGTCCAAATTCAAACGGGTGAATGTACAGTATAAACCAGACACCAGCAGATCCCTAATTGTTCTCCAGTGAATTAAACTGGGGGTTGATGCAGTGAATAAGCATCTGAGTCAATGTCCATGTGGAATGACTTATAGATGCATCAGCTATGATGGTACTCCTATTAGGAGGGCAGTTTACACCCCATAAAGAAGCAGTTTATAATGTGGCTATACAGTTGGATCCTCTTGTTTTGCTCCGTCCCAACTTTTTTGAGTGTGTTACAGGCATCAAAAGCAGGTCAGCCAAACCGTTAAAACCACATCCTTGTTTCTACACTCACTGCCCATTTTATCAGCTCCACTTACCACATAGAAGCACTTTGTAGTTCTACAATTACTGACTGTAGTCCATCTCTACATACACTCTGTTCTTCAATGGTCAGGACCACCACAGAGCAGGTATTATTTGGGTGGTGGGTCATTCTCAGCACTGCACTGACACAGACATGGTGGTGGTGCGTTAGTGTGTGTTGTGCTGGTATGACACCTCACTGTCACTGCTGGACTGAGAATAGTCCACCAACCAAAAACATCCAGCCAACAGCACCCCGTGGGCAGCGTCCTGTGACCACCGATGAAGGTCTAGAAGATGACCGACTCAAACAGCAGCAATAGATGAGATGAGCGACTAGGTAGGAGTGTCTAATAGAGTGGACAGTGACCAGCACAACACACACTAACACACCACCACCATGTCAGTGTCACTGCAGTGCTGAGAATGATCCACCACCCAAATAATACCTGCTCTGTCGTGGTCCTGTGGGGGTCCTGACCATTGAAGAACAGGGTGAAAGCGGGCTAACAAAGCATGCAGAGAAACAGATGGACTACAGTCAGTAATTGTAGAACTACAAAGTGCTTCTATGTGGTAAGTGGAGCTGAAACGAGGAGGTGGTTTTAATGTTATGGTTGATCGGTGTATGTGTGTTTGTGTGTGTGTGTTGGATTATTCAAATGCTTTCGATGACCCAAGATCTAGTGGCTTAACCACTAACCATTATTACTCAATACAGCGGTTAGCCATCTCTAAGAATTCGAGGTCAACACCAGGCACTTTTATCCCCCGGATATCTTGTTTCTTGACTATTTTCAGCTTATACGTTCTCCCCGGTCGCTTTAGGATCACTTTATTTTGGAGTTTTAACGTTTTGGAAGAGCTCCAAGTGGTGCTTTGCATGAAAGTGGCTGTTGAATGTAAAGCTGCTGGAAAGAGGAAGTTGGCTGTTTCGGAGTAACTGAAAGGAGAACCAGACTGAGAGATAGTGTAGAGAGATAAATATTATGTGTGAGTTATTACAGAATTTAAGCACAAAATCAGAAAAAGTTGGGATGGTAAAGCGTTTACACTCTGTAATGCTGCCGTTCCTTTTCACCAAACCACACGGCACAGAGGAGACCGAGTGATTTAGTGTTTCAGCTTTTATTTCGTCTCGTTCTTCCTGCAAACACGTCTTAAGATGTGCAACAGTACGGGGTCCATGCTGCCATGGGGGTTCTTCTCAGCAGCAAGGACGGGAAGACCGGTTCCAAATACAAGGAACATTCTGGATTCTGAAGAAAACCTTCTCAAGAGTGCATGCAAACTTAGTCTGGGACAACAGTTCACCTTTAAACCAGACACTGACCCAAAGGATAGAGCCAAAACAACACTAAGAGTCGATTCAGGCGGGTTTCTGAATGTCCTAGAGTGGCCCAGCCGAAGCATGATGGGATAAACTGCCCAAATCCATGTGCAAAGCTCAAATAGACATATCCAAGAAGACCTGCGTTGTTATGACTAATATGTATGACTAATATTTATAATAATATAAATTATGATTATTAATAATGAATAATAAGAATAAGAATAAATTATTAATAAGAATAATAAATGTTTATTATTATTATTATTATTATTAATAATAATAATAATGCATTAATAATAATAATAAATTAATAATAATAAAAAACAATAATAATAATACATTAATAATAATAATAAAATACATCATGATAAATATTAAAAATGAATTAATGATAATAATAAATTAATAATAATAATAAAAAATTAATAATAATAAAAAACAATAATAATAATAAATTAATAATAACAATAAATTAATAATAATAACAATAATAATAATAAAAAATTATTAAAAAAATAATACATGAATAACAAGAACAATAATAATAAATTAATAATAATAATAATAATAAATAATAAATTAATAATAATTACAATAATAATAATAAATTAATAATAATAATAATAAATTAGTAATAATAATAAATTAATAATAATAAAACAATAATAATAATGAAATAATAATAATAATAATAAATAAATTAACAATAATAAATTAATAATAATAATAATATACCCTCACTTTAAAACTAACCACCCAAAAATTAGAAATCAAATGGCATCACCCAGAAGTTTATTACCGAGAGTCTTTCTGTTTTATTATAAAAAGGCCCTTACTGCTGCCCAGTCGACATCTGTCCAGTATAATAAAAATAATCATACGCATCCAAACATACACGAAACACCACTGAGTTCTAAGCTCTTCAAGGAAGCAGAAATAAGTGGATATCTAAATCTCAAAATCTGAATAAATCTTATGAACTAGCAGTTATTTTGCCACTGATAAAGAAACCTACATTTGAATACCACATAGGTGACATATAACAGTTTACGGATTAGAGCCTCACCGCAGGTTAGCTATTAATGGCCCGGGCTACGTGGCTCATATTATCGGTCCTGGTTATACCGCAGATCACAATATTTTTCTCCACAGGCTGGAAAAACTGATGAGACTGTACAGTTGTCAAGTTAGGGTTCCACAAGGCTCAGTTTTAGGTCCGTTGCTCTTTTGGCTTTATTTACAGCAGAAATCTCATAGAGGAAGATGATGACCACTGAGCAAGTGTACAAGACGGCCAGAAAGTCCTGCAAGTTATGTCACTTTGGGCATTTAATGAGACGAGGAAGACCAAGAATAAGGCGGATTGATGACATCATGACGTGGATCGCAATATCAGGGGCACTGGAGAATGCTGATTCAGTTGTGTGATGATACAACAGTCAGTCCAGAATACAGCAGGTCACAGTTGTACTGGAACTTTTGGGTTGAAGCTCTCATCTTACTTGTTTACTCCAATGGGGTTCGCAGACAACCCATAGATAACTATGGTAAACTGTAATGTTAGGGTTTTATTACCTTCCTCGCCTGTGGTACCTACAGGCTCTTGTCTTTCAGGTATGCTCTGGTTAGGTCTGTGCCCATTGAAATGCTGATGTAGATCTTGGTGCCATCATTGATAGGGTATGACCTGTCTGATAGTGAATGTTCCTGCTGATTCCCATACCTCCGCACCCACTGACCTTCCTCTGTTGCAGCTTATCAAACCTTAGTAGCCTAGTGGGTAGAGCTTTGGGCTACCAAGCTCTCCTGAGCAAGGTCCTTAACCCCGTCTGCTCCAGGGGCATTAGTTTCCCAGCAGGAAACTTTCGGTAGGCTTTGCTGCTTCGCTCCCACCTTTCGTAGCTACCAGTTTGACGGATCTTACCCGTCATCTTGGGATCAGATACAAGTTCTTGATTCGAATTCCGTCCTCAGAGGTACAAAGCATTTTATTTTGGGTTAAATTATGTCTGCTGCTGTTTAACGTAAACACGAACGGTTGCCATGGTAACCATCTTAAATAAATAAAACAACCCGGTTGTTGTGTCTACTGGTGAAAGAATTTTGAAAGTTGATCAACAATTGCCAAAGTTATGAGCAGAAGTACGGAGCAATCCTGCAGCTCTTGTGGGGTGTGTCCCTTTCTGCAGTGGTCAGTATCTATCAAAAGTGGTCCAAGGAAGGAACAGTGGTAAACTGGAGACAGGGTCATGGGCGACCAAGGCCGTGTGGTCCGATCCAACAGATGAGCTTCTGTAGCTCAAACTGCTGAAGACGTTAACGCTGGTTCTGATAGAAAGGTGTCAAAATACACAGTGCATCACAGTTTGGTGCATATGGGACTGCATAGCCGCAGACCAGTCAGGATGCCCATGCTGACCCCTGTCCACCGCCGAAAGCGCCAACAATGGGCACGTGAGCATCGGAACTGGACCACGGAGCAATGGAAGAAGGTGGCCTGGTCTGATGAATCACCAGTATGCACTATGGGAAGAAGGTGAGCCGGCGGAGGCAGTGTGATGCTTTGGGCGACGTTCTGCTGGGTAACCTTGGGTCCTGCCGTCCATGTGGGTGTTACTTTGACATGTAGCACCTACCTAAGCGTCGTTGCAGACCATGTTCACCCTTTCAGCAGGATGATGCACCCTGAGGTGTCGACTTGTCCTCCAAATTCCCCAGATCTCAATCCAATCGAGCATCTGTGGGACGTGCTCCATGGAGGCCCCACTTCACAACTTACAGGAGTTAAAGGATCTGCTGCTGACATATTGGTGCCAGATACCACAGCACATCTTCAGAGGTCTAAAGGAGTCCATGCCTCGTTGGGTCAGGGCTGCTTTGTCAGCAAAAGGGGGACCAACACAATATTAGGAAGGTGGTCATAATATTATGTCTGATCGGTGTACGTCTGACCGCTTACACAAGCCGCTTCGTACAGTTCGGTCGGACATACCTTCCTTCTCCCTGGTGAATTCGCATCTCTCTCTTTACCTTCTCCAGTTGCAGCTTTCTCTGATCTCCGTTGAAAAGAAACGCAGGTGAGCTCCAATGTGATACTTCACACCTGTTAGCGAGCTGATTAGCCACGGCTCTGGACGGCTTGGAGGCCAGCCCGTCCGCAATTACGCTACAGGTGATTATCGGTGTGTGTGCGCCGGCGTGTGTCTTAAGTAATTACACGTGCGTGGGTGCGTGCGCGTCAGGCGTAATTACAGTTCTTTATGGCTGCGCGGCGGTAAGCCGAGTCGGGGGGGTAATTGCTGGGTGGGCGATCGAGTGATACGGCCCTCCTGCTAGCACACTGTCGGTGGTAGAGAGGAGTTCGGTGTTTAGCGTGTTTGTTCTGGTTGAAGATGAAAGAGAGGGAAAACAAACAGATGGCTGAGGGGTGTGTTTAACGCCCCTCAGGTATATGGTGCAGGTCCATGGTGAGGTGTCCAAACTAAATACAAAGAGTACTTTTAACCCCCCTGAGATATTAACACACTGAGGTGCCAAAACCCAGTACGATGGGTACATTAAACCCCCTCAGGTCCACACTGAGGTGTCCAAACCCATTATGAAGGGTACATTTAACCCCCTCAGGTCCACACTGAGGTCACCAAACCAAGTACGAAGGGTACATTTAACCCCCCTCAGGTCAACTCTGAGGTGACCAAACCCAATACGAAAGGTACATTTAACCCCCCTCAGGTCCACACTGAGGTGACCAAACCCAGTACAAAGGGTACATTTAACCCCCTCAGGTCCAGACGTAAAATGCATCTATTAACAGATATCGCTAAGTTTTTGGACAGACCCAATAAGTGTGATTGCTCCTAATTAAAAGAGCTTAATGTTTAGAGCAATAAACAAACTCTATGGTGCTTATTTGTAGTGTGGTACTTTAAAAACTGCATTTATTTTATGGAAACTCTGCGTTCCGGACCCACGGTCATGAAGAGTTGTTACATTTAACTCACCCCCACCTTCTCCTCCCTGCATACCCGTCTTTAACAGGTCCACTGGGGACCAATTATCTTATTTAACATGCTTAGCCGATCGCCTGATCCTTTCTTTGTAGCTCTAACGGTAGGGAGAGGAAGGAAAGACGTTAAGTGGAAGCTAAAGTGCCGTCATCACCTCATTATTCCTCTTATATCCCACTCAGTCGTTGTATGTGTATTTGTTTATGGGGTTTAAATACGTTGAATAAAAAAAACAGTTACCGAAAAAGTTGGGACGTGTTGTAAACCGCTATAAAAAAAGTTGGGACAGGGCGTGTCCCCTTTCCTATTAATGAGACTTTTAATAATTTGGGAAATGAAAACGCTAACTGTTACACTTTTGGTCTTGGTAGTGTCTATCCTGAGGTAAATGTTAATTATTCTAAGGTAAATGTTAATTATTCTGAGGTAAATGTTAGTTATCCTGAGGTAAATGTTAGTTATCCTGAGGTAAATGTTAACTATCCTAAGGTAAATGTTAGCTATCCTGAGGTAAATGTTAGTTATCCTGAGGTAAATGTTAACTATCCTAAGGTAAATGTTAGTTATCCTGAGGTAAATGTTAACTATCCTAAGGTAAATGTTAACTATCCTAAGGTAAATGTTAGCTATCCTGAGGTAAATGTTAATTATCCTGGGGTAAATGTTAGTTATCCTGAGGTAAATGTTAACTATCCTAAGGTAAATGTTAGCTATCCTGAGGTAAATGTTAACTATCCTAAGGTAAATGTTAACTATCCTAAGGTAAATGTTATTTATCCTGAGGTAAATGTTAGTTATCCTGGGGTAAATGTTAGTTATCCTGAGGTAAATGTTAACTATCCTAAGGTAAATGTTAGCTATCCTGAGGTAAATGTTAGTTATCCTGAGGTAAATGTTAGTTATCCTGAGGTAAATATTAGTTATCCTGAGGTAAATGGTATTTATCCTGGGGCAAATGTTATTTATCCTGGGGTAAATGTTAGTTATTCTGAGGTAAATGTTAGTTATCCTGAGGTAAATGTTAGTTATCCTGAGGTAAATGTCAGTTATCCTGAGGTAAATGTTAGTTATCCTGAGGTAAATTTTAGTTATTCTGAGGTAAATGTCAGTTACCCTGAGGTAAATATTAGTTATTCTGAGGTAAATGTTATTTGTCCTAAGGTAAATGTTAGTTATTCTGAGGTAAATGTTAGCTATCCTGAGGTAAATGTTAGTTATCCTGAGGTAAATGTTAGTTATTCTGAGGTTAATGTTATTTGTCCTAAGGTAAATGTTAGTTATTCTGAGGTAAATGTTAGTTATCCTGAGGTAAATGTTAGTAATTCTAAGGTAAATGTTAGTTATCCTAAGGTAAATGATAGTTATCCTGAGGTAAATGTTAGTTTTCCTGAGGTAAATGTCAGTTATTCTGAGGTAAATGTTAGTTATTCTGAGGTAAATGATAGTTATTCTGAGGTAAATGTTAGTTATTCTGAGGTAAATGTTAGTTATTCTGAGGTAAATGTTAGTTATCCTGAGGTAAATGTTAGTTATTCTGGGGTAAATGTTAGTTGTCCTGGGGTAAATGTTAGTTATTCTGAGGTAAATGTTAGTTATTCTGAGGTAAATGTTAGTTATTCTGAGGTAAATGTTAGTTATCCTGAGGTAAATGTTAGTTATTCTGAGGTAAATGTTAGTTATTCTGAGGTAAATGTTATTTGTCCTAAGGTAAATGTTAGTTATTCTGAAGTAAATGTTAGTTATCCTGAGGTAAATGATAGTTATTCTGGGGTAAATGTTAGTTATTCTGAGGTAAATGTTAGTTATTCTGAGGTAAATGTTAGTTATTCTGAGGTAAATGTTATTTGTCCTAAGGTAAATGTTAGTTATTCTGAAGTAAATGTTAGTTATCCTGAGGTAAATGATAGTTATTCTGGGGTAAATGTTTTTCATCCTGGGGTAAATGTTATTTATCCTGAGGTAAATGTTAGTTATCCTGAGGTAAACGTTAGTTATCCTGAGGTACATATTAGCTAGATTAGCTCTCCGAGGTAAATGTTGGTGATGCATATGCAGTACATTGCACATAAGGCCAGTTTTACCTAAGAAGCAAGAATGTCCTGGGTTCGATTCTTTTCTGTGTGGAGTTTGCATGTTCTCCCTGTGTCCGTGTGTCCGGGTTACCTCTCAGAAGTAAAGGCTAATTGGAGAAAGTGTGTGTGGTGGTAAAACAGACAATGAAAGAATAAATATACGAATGAATGAATGATGTAGTGTAGTAAAAGGAAGTACGTTTAAGCTAAGTTAGCAAATAGCTCTGTGTTGTGTTGCCTGGAGAGTATCGTTTTGGTAGCGTAGCGAGAGTATCCGGTGTCCAATCGGCTTTCGGTAAAACGACCCCAATCTAAATGATATCACTCGTGACTGGGTGAATGAGAGACGCTTTTAAACTCTGGGTTCGGTTGTGTGTGTGTGTGTGTGTGTGTGTGATCACGGTGGGTCACTCATACGTTGTTCTCTCCTGGGGCTCTTAGTGTTTCTTGGCGTTAATCGTGGACGTTTGAGAATTAAAACAAGCCTGTTTCCTTTGTTCAAAAAGAAAAGGGACAGACGCTCTTGTTTCTCCTCCTGTCGCTTCACCTGGTTTCGCATTTCGCCGCTTTGTGGGCTGGAGGCTTCGCCCCAAACCTCTACCGTCCCAAATATTGCTTAGATCACTTTCTCTCTTAATACGATGGGGGTATACATACACCATATGGCCAAAAGTATTTGGACACCTGACCACGAGCTGTTGGGCATATTACAATAGAGCAACCTGTATAGGTGGAATCTTTTAGGCTAGAACAACGGCCACTCTTCTGAGAAGGGTTCCGGTTCATTCTAAAGCTGTTCAGTGGGGCTGAGGTCAGATCTCTGTGCAGGCCATTGGAGCTTTTCTTAAAGACCTTGCTTAGTGCTCAGGGGCACAGCCATGCTGGAACAGGGAGTACCCTTCCCTAACCTGTTGCTGCCAACTTGGAAGCTTATCATTTCCGTTATATGGTTAAATGATATAGTTGATTGGAAAAGATTGACCCTCTCCCATTGGTCCGATGTCCAGTTTGGACACCAGGGTGACCATTGTTGGTTCTTTTGAGGCTGGCCCCCTAAACGAGGGTTCAGTGATCTGTGTGTTGTGACAGTCATGTCTTTTACCCTTTATCTGACCACTGGTCTACAATCCTTGACCTCCGCCCTGGTTGAAGATGTTGCCTCAGCTTCAGCGACACCAGACCCCTTCAATCAATCAAACATGGTGCTTTCCTTTGAAGGATTGGCTCCTGCCCAGTTGATGATGGCGTTCTAATTCATGGGTCACCTGCTTCCTGTGGTCATCTCTCAGACTCTAAGGTTTTGGCAGGTCTAGCGTCTTTTCCGCCTCGTCTTGCCGAGATTGAGCAAGAAGTAAAAGGATTTCTTTGTAGGGTTGATTCAACCGAGTTTACCGTGTCTGTTGGTTCCTTAAGCTAGGGGCTAAAACTTTGGTGGCTGACCCATTGTCTTAAATGGGATTTCTCTCTAAGGAAGGAGGGGGTGTTACGTTCCTGGACATATTTAGGTTTTATGGTTTGCAACAGAATCACTTGCAGACTTTGTCTACCTTCTCATGTTTAGGTAGGGTGGCCTCTTCCATAACCCCAACAAGGAGACATCAGACCCCAACAAGGAGACACAATCCCAGTTTCCCAGTTTTCTTTTTCATCGTGAAGCCTAGCGGTATGAACAGTATGAGTCGTGGATTGACAGGAACAGTCCACGAGGGGAATTCTCACAGTTTGCTGTCCTGTCTGAGCTAGCTGCACATACGCCGCCAATGCCCTGACTCATCCTCCCACACAGACGAGAATCTCAGCAGGTGCTCTCCGGCTCCCTCGTCCTTCCTCCCTCTCCCATAAAGTCTTCTCACAGCTCCCTTTTACACTCCCGTTTCCTTTAAAGTTCTTGCCTTCTCGTTTTGCCCCATTACATCAGCAGCTGCCTTACTTTGAAGACGGCGGATTTGTAAATGCTGGGGGTTTAGCTTCATGTCCAGTGTCTACAGTCATGGCCAAAAATAGACCCCTTGGGACAAGACAAGAAGCAAAGCAACCCCAAAACATCAGTGAACCTCCACCGTGTTTACCATATTATTTGCCGCAGGTGAGTTAAAGTACTTGAAGGTGCATCACATTGTTGAAATCCTTCAGATTTTAAGAAGGTGCCGATGATTTTGTCCAGTCTGTTGTCCAGAAATCCTAAAGATCCCATTGAGCAATGTAAGCAGAGCATTCCAACACCATCACACTACCACCACCACCCTGTTTGACTAATAGTGTTGGAATGCTGTGTTAGCTTTACACTAGATGTAAAGGGAGCATTGTCTTTTTAAACAGGGCCAGCAATGATCATAGGAGTGTCTAGCCTGTTTCCCTATTTTCCTTTTTGAGGGGCAATAACATCAAATTTAAAAGAGACTAGGTAAGCATATGATTTATTGGAAGGTAGCAAAGAGGAAACCTTTGCTAACCAAGAGGACCTATAAATTAGATATCAGGAGTCTCATAATTTTGTTGTGTCAAGACATCCAGTGCTGCAAGCAACAAAGCAGCCCCAAAACATCAGTAAACCATGTTTACCATTTGTACATGTTTTTGATAGACAAAACATACTACACAAACAAAATGATGCATAACTATTAGTTAAGCATTACTATTAGTGTTACTAGTTGCCAAACCTTTAGAATAATGTTTTATGTGCTTATAAATAGGGTCTCATAATTTTTGTAATTGTTCCATAATATTTAATTATGTGCCATAATATTTTTCATATTGGATTCCATAAAAAAAAACATGAATCGCTTCTTTAATATTTTTTTAAAACTAATTTTTTTATTATTTAGGTGCTTTTTCAAGAACTATCTGCCATAATATTTTTTCTGTTTGATTCCATTAAAAAAAATGTTCTGGTGCTATTTCAGAATTACGTACCTTTATATTTTTAATTTAAATATAAATTTAAGTTCCTCCACTTCTGTACAGGTGCCTCAGACTATTAACCAAAGTCCTTACACAGTCCTTCCGTTTTTTCGCTGGTCTTTTCCCACTTAGCAGACTAGTGGCCAACGTTGTGTCAGTTGTGTCTGCTAGGGGGAAGAATTAAACTCAATAAAAACTACGCTGTGCATCTGCAGTTCTCTGGGAGCTTCAGGGTTTGGGGTCATGTAGAGTGAAAGACCAGGGCATTATGGGTCGCTTGTCCGAAAGCCAGATCGCAGCTCTACAAATCCTACATGTTAACGTTACTACTAGCAGAGAGGAAAGATGTCAGGTCAAAGAAGCTATTGGATCTTTGATTGGATGTTTGATGTCCAGGATACACAGCTGTATAAGATCCTGCACCCCGCTGGGTTCCCACGATAGCTTGGTGCACTTCTGATCTACGTCCCTTATTCTAAGACAGTAGGGATCTTCTCCGGGGAAAAACTGGGACACTGGACCAGACGAATGTCATCTTTGAATTATCCTCCACATGCATTCATTCATCGGATGAATCGGGGTCGCGGTGGGTCCGATTCATTGGGCGGAAGGTAGGAAACACCCCAGAGAGGTCACACACAACCTCATGTGCCAGGGTACCGGTCAAGTTGCCACTGTTGGTCTCCTGAATCCTCAATTGCTCAGATTGTGTTCAGTCGTAATTGGAACCCTGAAACCCCATGTGTTTTTTTTATATTTTGGGTTTTTTTAGGCACCGAGCAGGATGGACGAGGGTTCTGTCGGGAGAAGGGTGCTGAGGATGGAGCCTCCAGGAAGGAGGAGGAGGAGAGAAAGACCAAAGACGAGGTTTATGGATGAAGTGAGGGAGAAGATGCAGGTGCCTGGTGTGACAGAGAAGGTTTTCAGGACAGGGTAGGATGGAGATAAATATATTCCACTAGCTCTTCAGCTCTGGGATTCTGGTCTCTCTGAGTTTGAATCTCAGCTCTGCTACCGGTCAAGTGTCAGAACCCACAGCAGACAAGGTTGGTCAAGGTTGGCGACCAGACTACAAAAGGGGAAGGGGTCTTTGACGTCAACGTTGTATAAGGACCCTAGTTAGTAGCCAGAGGAACGTGGAGATCGCAGACACAGAGGTACAGAGATCCAGGGTTTGAATCTTGGCGGTGCTATCGACCAGTCGGGCATCTGCTAGGTCATGATTGGCTTATGTCCTGGTGGACAAACCAGCCTAGTCATTGGAAGGCACACTTGTTAGTTATAAGAATAGATGGGGTTGGATCAGGAAGGGCATCCAGGAAGGATGCCAAGTGCTATGTTAGGGATCCAGGGTTTGGTTTGAATCTTGGCGGTGCTATCGACCAGTCGGGCGTCTGCATGGTCATGATTGGCTTATGTCCTGGTGGACATCAAGGTCTCATAGTGGACAAACCAGCCTAGCCATTGGGAGGCCCACTGGTGAGTTATAAGAATAGAAGGGGTTGGGTCAGGAAGGGCATCCGGTGTAAAAATGTGCAGGGTTCGAATCTTGGCTGTGCTATCGGCCAGTGGGGCATCTGCTAGGTCATGATTGGCTTATGTCCTGGTGGACAAACCAGCCTAGTCATTGGAAGGCACACTTGTTAGTTATAAGAATAGAAGGGGTTGGGTCAGGAAGGGCATCCAGGAAGGGTGTAAATAATGTGCCAAGGCTGGTATGCAAGGGGTCCAGGGTTCGAATCTCAGTTTAGTCTTGACCAAGTCCCATTCAGTATTCGAAAGGACATCACGTACCCACCCTACACGGTCACGACCCCAGGCTACTTCGCCGATAAGATCCTTAACGCAACCACCCCCCTCCCAGAGTGAATCCGAGTGCTCACTTTGAACCCTAAGAGGGCGGAGTAGCAGCTGGCTGTAAACGCTACTGCGAACCGCCGTCCTCCGCCCCACCATACCTGACCCGGGCGCGCAAACCGTCGTGCCGAAAAGGAGAAGAAAGGGGGCACAAAGTGAGCACAGGTGTGGGTGTGTTCGGCATGTGCTGGGGGTGCGGCGTGGGCAGAGTGGACGCAGGTGTCTTAATATAGTGTTTTTTAGTCCCACGGGACGTCTAGGAGTCTAGGCGATTATTAGCGTAATGCTAATAAAAGTAATACAGATTAGCTGGGAAAGGTGAGAAAGTCCAGCGAGAGGTTGGACGATGATACAGATATCAAAACAGAGCCGCATGTAAATTCTAGAGTGAAATCAGTCACATGACGGCGCGGACAGAGGGTCGGTTGTGCGCTCGCCCGGGTAGATTTGCATGCTCAGACGTTGCTCGCGCCGGTGCGCTTCTTCATACGCGAACGCTCGAAGTTTCCTGTGGCTGAAACCGCATCAGCTTCCTCGCGGAACTGGGGGTCGACAGACCCCAAAGAAGGAGCATGTGACCTCGGTGGACCAATGGCGTTCGAGCAGATAGGATTAGGGTTTTTTTTTTTTTTTTAAGATACTTGTTGCACGGGTTGTGGGTTGGGTTTCTGCGGGTCATTAAAACCACAAACCAGAACTGCGACCAGTTACGGTTCGCTGAGCCGTGCAGAGAAGTGCAGAGCAGAGCAGATTGAGAAAGCTAGAAAGGAGAGAGTCACTCGTCGGAGGGTGCGAGTGTGGGTGCGAGTGTGGGTGTGTACGCCGAGGATTTCCTTCAAACTTGGGTTCCTTGGTAGGAGCTTTCGATTCCGAGTCCTTCAACGTGTCGTACCGTCGATCTTCAATCAGAAGGGGTCGGGTCAGGCTGGATGACGGATTCCAGGAGCAGGACCCCCCTGATGGCTTCCAACAGCATCTTCGAGACCTTCACGTCCTTCCAGTCTTGCTTCAACAGGGGTGAGTCGTCTTGAGTCTTAGGTCTTAGACGGCGAAGACGGTTGGCGTCATTGGCGCGGCGAAATCTTGTGGCCGCATCTGTAAACCGCAGGCTGTGGGTTACCGAGCACTTTACTGGTTAACCTCACAGCCTGTACGCGGTCAAATTCACAGCCTTTACTGAAGGGCTTTGAACTTTCTGTGGGAATTTGTGCCCGTTTACTCAAAAGATGCTCTGGTTCATTCCAAAGATCTCTAAAGTTCTTCAAACTGAGTCAAACTGAGTTGTCTTCATGTCTTTATAGAGCTGGCTTTGTCCACAGGGTGCACGTCCATCCTGGACATGGAACAGGTCCTTCCCTAAACTGTTCCAGCAAAGTCTAATAGAATTGATTTATTACTCTTAAAACACAGGGGTGTCCCAATACTTTTGTCCATATGGTGTGTTTACTTAACACACCAATACAAGGGAGCATACAGACATTTCAGTAACTCTACCGCATGGCCAAAAATATATGGACACCCCAACGTAAGCTTGGACAAACAGGGAAGTCCCAATTCATCCCGATCCCAAAGGTGTTTAATATGGGTTGAGTTGTAATATGTATTGGTAACATGATAAGGCAGTTGTAGCCTAGCGATTAAGGTGCTAGACTAGTAATCAGAGGGTTTCTGGTTCAAGCCCCACCACTGCCAGGTTGTCACTGTCGGGCCCTTGAGCAAGGCCCTTAACCCTCAATTGTTTAGATTGTATACTGTCAACGCAGGTTGCTTTGGTGGTGCAGTGAGTAGCACAATCACCTCACAGCAAGAAGGGACTGGGTTCAATTCCAAGGTTCTTTCTGTGTGAATTTTGTATGTTCTCCTGTATATATATATATATATATATATATATATATATATGGTCATGACGGTTTACTGAAGCTACTAAAATTGGTGTGTGTGTGTGTGTGTGTGTGTGTGTGCCCTATGATGGACTGGCGACCTGTCAGGTGTTGTCTGCCTTTAGCCCAATGTTATCGTATATATGTGTGTATATATACTGTATATACATATATATATATACGTATATATATATACGTATATATATATATATATATATATATATATATATATATATATATATATATATATATATATATATATATATATATATATATGTGTGTGTGTGTGTGTGTGTGTGTGTGTGTGTGTGTGTGTATATATATATATATATATATGTGGGCTATTTATAATTAATAAACGAATAATATATATATTTTTATATATAGACTTACACTATATATAGAGGGAGAGATAAATATATAGATGTATATATTAATTTATTCATTCATTGTATATATACACACACACAATGATTGAATAACATACTTTATATACTTTTATATTCATTATGTTATTTATGTCTACATATACTGTATATATATAATATATATAATATATATTTATATATTATATATATATATAACACAAAGAATTTGAGACTAATAATTTTATTTGTAATATTTTTTTATGAATTATAATTTTATTACTAATATTTTTTATTACTAATAATTTTTATAACTGATATTTTTTCTTAATAATTTTATTACTAATAATTTTTATTACTGATATTTTTATTAATAATAATTTTTATTACTGATAATTTTTTATTAATAATCATTTTTTATTAATCATTTATTTTAATATATATTATTTTATTACAATTATTTATTCATTTTATTTTATTTTTATTTGACTATATTTTTTGAACTAATATATGAAAACACACTGAGCAGTGAATAACAGAACAGATCTGAGGAGGGTTATTTTTTGCTCTCGTGCTGATAGACTATATGATTTTTTTAATTTTATATTGCTGTATATATATTTTCTTGAATATGTGAATATACGTTCGTAACGTTGGCTGGTCGTTCTTGTGATTGTACTCGGTTGTTTCTGGTTGCTAACGTATGTCTCTGTGATGAGATGTGCAGCAGTGTTGCTGTTTCCTGACTCTTTTCTGCGAGCGCTGTCAGTTAACACAGGAAGTTTATCTCAGTCGCACCCGACTCCGACCCACAGCAGCAGCTCTGGAACCTAAACTCTTTTTTTTACTCAGAGAGAGAGAGACGGTGGCTCTCAGTACACACTGTTCTACACTGTTAGAGGTGTAAATTCACATCGTTTATTTACTTCTGAAATAACTTTTATAAAATTATAACAACAATAACAATATACTGTATATAATAATAATGTTTTATTTATGAGCACCTTTTAAGATAGCCAAGGACTCTGTACAACCACAGAACATAAAACACAGCATGTTAAATAAAGTGTCATAAACAACCAATACACAGCACAAACAAACACACACACATATACATTTATACATATACACACAAACATATATACACATATACATTTATACATATACACACAAACATATATACACATATACATTTATACATGTACACACATACATATATACACACTCACATGTACACATACTGTATATATATATACATAAACACACATATATACACATACTGTATATATACATAAACACTCACATGTATACCCACATATGCACTCACATATACACATACTATATATACAGTATATACACTCACATATACACATACTGTATATACACATAAACACACACACATATACATATATACTGTATATATATATATATATATATATATATATATATATATATATATATATATATACAGTGTATCACAAAAGTGAGTACACCCCTCACATTTCTGCAAATATTTTATTATATCTTTTCATGGGACAACACTATAGAAATGAGACTTGGATATAACTTAGAGTAGTCAGTGTACAACTTGTATAGCAGTGTAGATTTACTGTCTTCTGAAAATAACTCAACACACAGCCATTAATGTCTAAATAGCTGGCAACATAAGTGAGTACACCCCACAGTGAACATGTCCAAATTGTGCCCAAATGTGTCGTTGTCCCTCCCTGGTGTCATGTGTCAAGGTCCCAGGTGTAAATGGGGAGCAGGGCTGTTAAATTTGGTGTTTTGGGTACAATTCTCTCATACTGGCCACTGGATATTCAACATGGCACCTCATGGCAAAGAACTCTCTGAGGATGTGAGAAATAGAATTGTTGCTCTCCACAAAGATGGCCTGGGCTATAAGAAGATTGCTAACACCCTGAAACTGAGCTACAGCATGGTGGCCAAGGTCATACAGCGGTTTTCCAGGACAGGTTCCACTCGGAACAGGCTTCGCCAGGGTCGACCAAAGAAGTTGAGTCCACGTGTTCGGCGTCATATCCAGAGGTTGGCTTTAAAAAATAGACACATGAGTGCTGCCAGCATTGCTGCAGAGGTTGAAGACGTGGGAGGTCAGCCTGTCAGTGCTCAGACCATACGCCGCACACTGCATCAACTCGGTCTGCATGGTCGTCATCCCAGAAGGAAACTGACGCACAAGAAAGCCCGCAAACAGTTTGCTGAAGACAAGCAGTCCAAGAACATGGATTACTGGAATGCCCTGTGGTCTGACGAGACCAAGATAAACTTGTTTGGCTCAGATGGTGTCCAGCATGTGTGGCGGCACCCTGGTGAGAAGTACCAAGACAACTGTATCTTGCCTACAGTCAAGCATGGTGGTGGTAGCATCATGGTCTTGGGCTGCATGAGTGTTGCTGGCACTGGGGAGCTGCAGTTCATTGAGGGAAACATGAATTCCAACATGTACTGTGACATTCTGAAACAGAGCATGATCCCCTCCCTTCGAAAACTGGGCCTCATGGCAGTTTTCCAACAGGATAACGACCCCAAACACAACCTCCAAGATGACAACTGCCTTGCTGAGGAAGCTGAAGGTAAAGGTGATGGACTAAACCCAATTGAGCACCTGTGGCGCATCCTCAAGTGGAAGGTGGAGGAGTTCAAGGTGTCTAACATCCACCAGCTCCGTGATGTCATCATGGAGGAGTGGAAGAGGATTCCAGTAGCAACCTGTGCAGCTCTGGTGAATTCCATGCCCAGGAGGGTTAAGGCAGTGCTGGATAATAATGGTGGTCACACAAAATATTGACACTTTGGGCACAATTTGGACATGTTCACTGTGGGGTGTACTCACTTATGTTGCCAGCTATTTAGACAGTAATGGCTGTGTGTTGAGTTATTTTCAGAAGACAGTAAATCTACACTGCTATACAAGCTGTACACTGACTACTCTAAGTTATATCCAAGTTTTATTTCTATAGTGTTGTCCCATGAAAAGATATAATAAAATATTTGCAGAAATGTGAGGGGTGTACTCACTTTTGTGATACACTGTATATATATATACTGTATATACACATAAACACACAAACACACATATGTATATATATATATATATATATATATATATATATGTATATACTGGAAATCCGTACATACAAACACACACATATATATATATACAGTATATATATACATAAACACACACACACTATATACAGTATATATATACACACACTAAATATATACAGTGTATCACAAAAGTGAGTACACCCCTCACATTTCTGCAAATATTTCATTATATCTTTTCATGGGACAACACTATAGACATGAAACTTGGATATAACTTAGAGTAGTCAGTGTACAGCTTGTATAGCAGTGTAGATTTACTGTCTTCTGAAAATAACTCAACACACAGCCATTAATGTCTAAATAGCTGGCAACATAAGTGAGTACACCCCACAGTGAACATGTCCAAATTGTGCCCAAATGTGTCGTTGTCCCTCCCTGGTGTCATGTGTCAAGGTCCCAGGTGTAAATGGGGAGCAGGGCTGTTAAATTTGGTGTTTTGGGTACAATTCTCTCATACTGGCCACTGGATATTCAACATGGCACCTCATGGCAAAGAACTCTCTGAGGATGTGAGAAATAGAATTGTTGCTCTCCACAAAGATGGCCTGGGCTATAAGAAGATTGCTAACACCCTGAAACTGAGCTACAGCATGGTGGCCAAGGTCATACAGCGGTTTTCCAGGACAGGTTCCACTCGGAACAGGCTTCGCCAGGGTCGACCAAAGAAGTTGAGTCCACGTGTTCGGCGTCATATCCAGAGGTTGGCTTTAAAAAATAGACACATGAGTGCTGCCAGCATTGCTGCAGAGGTTGAAGACGTGGGAGGTCAGCCTGTCAGTGCTCAGACCATACGCCGCACACTGCATCAACTCGGTCTGCATGGTCGTCATCCCAGAAGGAAGCTGACGCACAAGAAAGCCCGCAAACAGTTTGCTGAAGACAAGCAGTCCAAGAACATGGATTACTGGAATGCCCTGTGGTCTGACGAGACCAAGATAAACTTGTTTGGCTCAGATGGTGTCCAGCATGTGTGGCGGCGCCCTGGTGAGAAGTACCAAGATAACTGTATCTTGCCTACAGTCAAGCATGGTGGTGGTAGCATCATGGTCTTGGGCTGCATGAGTGTTGCTGGCACTGGGGAGCTGCAGTTCATTGAGGGAAACATGAATTCCAACATGTACTGTGACATTCTGAAACAGAGCATGATCCCCTCCCTTCGAAAACTGGGCCTCATGGCAGTTTTCCAACAGGATAACGACCCCAAACACAACCTCCAAGATGACAACTGCCTTGCTGAGGAAGCTGAAGGTAAAGGTGATGGACTAAACCCAATTGAGCACCTGTGGCGCATCCTCAAGTGGAAGGTGGAGGAGTTCAAGGTGTCTAACATCCACCAGCTCCGTGATGTCATCATGGAGGAGTGGAAGAGGATTCCAGTAGCAACCTGTGCAGCTCTGGTGAATTCCATGCCCAGGAGGGTTAAGGCAGTGATAATAATGGTGTTCACACAAAATATTGACACTTTGGGCACAATTTGGACATGTTCACTGTGGGGTGTACTCACTTATGTTGCCAGCCATTTAGACATTAATGGCTGTGTGTTGAGTTATTTTCAGAAGACAGTAAATCTACACTGCTATACAAGTTGTACACTGACTACTCTAAGTTATATCCAAGTTTCATGTCTATAGTGTTGTCCCATGAAAAGATATAATGAAATATTTGCAGAAATGTGAGGGGTGTACTCACTTTTGTGATACACTGTATATATATGTATATATATATATATATATATATATATATATACACATATATACACACATATAAACAAAAACACACACATATATATATATATATATATATATATATATATATATATATATATATATATATATATATATATATATAAATATATATATATAAGTTACAAATAAGCAGTTTGAAGATGGTACGTCTTTAACTGTTTTTTTAAATTATGTAACTATATTTCACCCTTGACGTATTAATTCGAATTTAATTCGAATGTGCTGTAGCTTTAACCGACTTACTGCGCCCTATCGTACATATACATATTCTATATGGACAAAAGTATTGAGACGCAGCTCTTTATCAGGTACTCAAGTTCCATGACCAACTGTGAGCGATATTCTTGAAAAGTGGATGATTGGCTGCTTCAATAACGGGGTTTCTAACCTCCTCTGGCATTAACATCAGCCCTGTGCATTGGGTTTCCGTGGCCATTTCAAGCATCGGACGGGGGAGGGGATGTAAAGCACAGCACAACTGAACTCTGGAGCAGCGACAAATCACGGTTTCTGGCTGGCTGATGGACGGGTCTGGGTTTGGCGAATGTTTGGAGAACGTTACCTGCCTGACTGCATTGTGCCAGCTGTAAAGTGCGGTGGAGGAGGTACAATAATGCCGGGGTCAACCAGACTTACCCAGAGCTTTGAGCTCAACCCCATGAACTATTCCAGTCTGACCTCACAAGACTAGCTCCAAGAGAGGGGAAGCTGTTATAGCTGCAAAGTGGAAAAGGAATCTATATTAAGGCCTATGGATTTGGAATGGGACATCATAAAAGCTCCTATGCCACCTTAAGTTTTATGCCACCTCACATTGCCTCACATGGGGTACGTTACTTCTGAGTTTTGATTGGACAGTTTTGGACATATGTGGCACCTGATCAGAGGCTCGGGTGCAGCCAGCCCGGTACTGCTGAGGTCTAGGGATCCGGGTTCCAATCTCAGGGGTGCTATCGGGCAGTCGGGACCTGCTCAGCCAAAGTCCAAGGTAAGGGGTGGCAGAAATGGCCTAGCCATTGGGAGGTGCAAAGGTGGGAGGTGTTCCAGTCCAAAGCTTGGATAGAAGTAGGAAGGTCCTAAGACTAACCTTGAAACTCTGGGCACCATGCGAATATCGAATACACCTTTGGTAGTGTGCCAATCCTTCCCTGACCTTCTCACTCAACCCTTTAGAGTTAGGGGCAATTTGGAATAGCCAACCTCTGGTCTGGTATCAACCCAAGGTCCCCAAAACTCTGCACCCACTTCTCCTGTGGACCGCAAGCTTTCTCGTGAGGGAGTAACGGCAGAGAGTGCATTGGAAGGTGCCCCCTTGATCATTGACTAGTTTCTGTACAGGGGTGGTGGGTCTGGCCTAGCCATTGGGTGGTGCACTGTCAGTGCCGGTCCCAAGCCCGGATGGAAATAGAAAGGTACTAAGACTAACCTTGAAACTCTGGGCACCATGCGAATGTCAAATATACCCTTAGTAGGGTGCCAATCCTTCCCTGACCTTCTCACTCAACCCTTTAGAGTTAGGGCAATTCGGATAAGCCAACCTCAAGACTCTGCGCCCACTCTCTTCCCTTTCCCCTTTCCCCAGACTCTCTACACCCCCTTAAACTCTGGGCATCATGCGAATACCAAATACACCCTTGGTAGGGTGCCAATCCTTCCCTGACCTTCTCACTTAACCCTTCAGAGTTAGGGCAATTCGGATGAGCCAACCTACCTCCTGGCATACTTTTCACAGGCTTGAGTCAAGGATCAAACCTCAACCTCAAGTCCTCAAGATTCTGCACCCACTCTCTTCCCTTTCCCCAGACTCTCTACACCCCCTTCGGCGCCTGGGCTCCCAGTGCCCGTCTCGCATATCTACAGGTGATGGTTTTATAACGTTGTTTTTATTCTCCCGTGAGGGATTTACGGCCGTACCAGACCCGCCACCCCAGCCCGGAAGACGGACTTGAAGGACTCGCCGGTCGCCGCTGATTCTGGTTATCAGCATCCGCAGGCGGTCGAGAAGGAAACCGGCCGCTCTTTGCCAGGTCCCCGTAAATTTACGGAGGTACTTGTGGGGGACTGTAATTTCTTCGTTTAAGCTCAATCCGTTGGATGGATAAAGTCGTCCGCCAGGTGCCAGGAGTGGAATTTGGGTGGCATTTTTAAGACATATCGTTCCTTCCACCCTGCTCCAGCCCTAAACTTAAGCACATGTATTTCTGACCGTTCCCAAGAGGCATTTCTGGGACATCTGAAACTCGATGAGGAAAACAAATTCCAATAAACGCTGATGTCACCGCGAGGGACTCGAGCGACCCAAGGAGCCGCAGAGCTGGTCGGTGGGAGCGGATCTATTGAGTTTCCTGTCCGGATGGATTTTTTCCGACGCCGCCGGTCCGTTTCCTTTACTCGCTGACCAGAGGGCTTGGGCCCCGGTGTAATCGAGCCTGCCGTCCAGGAGGCGCGGCCCGGGGAAGTCATCGGCGGCGCCAGTGCCGGCCAGAAGTCTCCCAGAGCGAAGCCGGTGCTGAAGAATAGATCGGATGGAAGTATCGGGACGCTCCTTCGAATTTTTGGATTTGAGAGTCTGCAGAACAGAAAGGTTTGCAGCAACAGTTTAGGGAAGGTCATTTTCTGTTCCAGCTCCATTGAACAGCTCTGGAATGAACCGGAACATCAACTGAGGCTCAACCAAAATCAATCCAACAAGATCTCATCCAAATACTTTTGACCACATTGCTTTTATCCCAAGCGACTTACAGTCAATTCAATGCAAATAACTCAGGATTAGGGGCCTCTATCTGGGACCAGACAAGCAAGTTGGCGGTCGGATCACGGTCCGATGTGAGTAACTCAGGATTTAGGGCCTCTTTCGGGGGCCAAACAAGCAAGTAGGTGGTCTGATCACGGTCTGATCACGGTCTGATCATGGTCCGATGCGAGTAACTCAGGATTTAGGGCCTCTTTCGGGGGCCAAACAAGCAAGTTGGTTGTCTGATCACGGTCTGATCACAGTCTGATCACGGTCCGATGCGAGTAACTCAGGATTTAGGTCCTCTATCCTGGACCAGACAAGCAAGTTGGCGGTCTGATCACGGTCTGATCACGGTCCGATGCAGGTAACTCAGGATTTATGGCCTCTTTCGGGGGCCAAACAAGCTAGTTGGTGGTCTGATCACGGTCTGATCACGGTCCGATGCAAGTAACTCAGGATTTAGGGCCTCTATTGAGGGCCAAACAAGCAAGTTGGCGGTCTGATCATGGTCTGATGCAAGTAATTCAGGATTTAGGGCCTCTATCTGGGACCACACAAGCAAGTTGGCGGTCTGATCACGGTCTGATCACGGTCCGATGCGAGTAACTCAGGATTTAGGGCCACTATTGGGGGCCGAACAAGCAAGTTGGTGGTCTGATCACGGTCTGATCACGGTCCGATGCGAGTAACTCAGGATTTAGGGCCTCTTTCGGGGGCCGAACAAGCAAGTTGGCGGTCTGATCACGGTCTGATCATGGTAACTCAGGATGTAGGGTCTCTTTCGGGGGCCAAACTAGCAAGTTGGCGGTCTGATCACGGTCTGATCACGGTAACTCAGGATTTAGGGCCTCTTTCGAGGGCCAAACAAGCAAGTTGGCAGTCTGATCATGGTCTGATCACGGTCTGATGCGAGTAACTCAGGATTTAGAGCCTCTACTGGCGACCAAACAAGCAAGTTGGCGGTCTGATCACGGTCCCAAGCAAAGTAACAAAATTTAAAAAATGTAAAAGGGGGCGGGGTCTTTGATGCTGCGTAAGGACTCTGGTTAGTAGCCCCTCAAGGTGCCTGTAAAAGTAGCGGAGGAGGGGTTTTTTTGGCGGGAGACTAATCGGCTATGCTAAAATTAGAAGAAAAGGGGACGAAAGGTGTAAATAAAATAGTAAAATGAACGTATATTTACGTGTGGCAGCGCGGTAAACGTTCCCCACAGTGGTGTAAATGTGCGAGAGGTGAGAGCGCTTCCTCGAAGCAAGCTGAAGCACCAAACCACAGAGAAGTTTTGCTAACAGAGATAAGAAGTTGTGAACTCGGAGTGCGTTTCTCCCTTCCTGTCAGCGACGAGCGTAGGTCGGAACAACAGTGAGAGTTTGATCAAAATAACCGTATTAACACCTGACGGCTTTTCTAGCTTCCAGGCTTTGAAAAAAGTAGCTAACGTGAGGTACTAGGTGCTCGTAAAATTTGGGATGGGCGTAAAAAGTCCCGTGGCTGAGTGAAAAAGGAGGATCCACCAATGGATCATAGTCTTTCACCATCTACTGTACATAATATTGTGAAAAGATTCAAGAATCTGGACAGATCTCGGTTGAATGTCGTATCTCACCTTCTGTATGTCTGGCTGTGTTCAGCTGTGTTAATAGTCAACAACAAAGCATCCAGTGACAGGCAGTTTGGTGGGCAGTGGCAAGAGAAGAATGGACGAACTATCCATGATCGATTCATCCATCCATCCATGATCCATTTATCCATCTATGTAGCTACCTATCTCATCCATCCATCCACCCATGATCCATCCATCTATATATCTGTCTATCTCATCCATCCATCCATCCACCCATGATCCATACATCTATATATCCGTCTATCTCATCCATCCATCCACCCATGATCCATCCATCTATATATCTACCTATCTCATCCATCCATCCACCCATGATCCATCCATCTATATATCTGTCTATCTCATCCATCCATCCACCCATGATCCATCCATCTATATATCTACCTATCTCATCCATCCATCCACCCATGATCCATCCATCTATATATCTGTCTATCTCATCCATCCATCCACCCATGATCCATCCATCTATATATCTACCTATCTCATCCATCCATCCATCCACCCATGATCCATCCATCTATATATCTGTGTATCTCATCCATCCATCCATCCACCCATGATCCATCCATCTATATATCTACCTATCTCATCCATCCATCCACCCATGATTCATCCATCTATATATCTACCTATCTCATCCATCCACCCATGATCCATCCATCTATATATCTGTCTATCTCATCCATCCATACACCCACCCATGATCCATCCATCTATATATCTGTCTATCTCATCCATCCATCCACCCACCCATGATCCATCCATCTATATATCTGTCTATCTCATCCATCCATCCATCCACCCATGATCCATCCATCTATATATCTACCTATCTCATTCATCCATCCACCCATGATCCATCCATCTATATATCTACCTATCTCATCCATCCATCCATCCACCCATGATCCATCCATCTATATATCTGTCTATCTCATCCATCCACCCATGATCTATTCATCTATATATCTATCTATCTCATTCATCCGTCCATGATCCATCCATCTATATATCTGTCTATCTCATCCATCCACCCATGATCCATCCATCTATATATCTGTCTATCTCATCCATCCACCCATGATCCATCCATCTATATATCTACCTATCTCATCCATCCATCCATCCACCCATGATCCATCCATCTATATATCTGTCTATCTCATCCATCCACCCATGATCCATCCATCTATATATCTGTCTATCTCATCCATCCATTCATCCATCCATGATCCATCCATCTATATATCTATCTATCTCATCCATCCATCCATCCACCCATGATCCATCCATCTATATATCTGTCTATCTCATCCATCCATCCATCCACCCATGATCATCCATCTATATATCTACCTATCTCATCCATCCATCCATCCACCCATGATTCATCCATCTATATATCTACCTATCTCATCCATCCATCCACCTATGATCCATCCATCTATATATCTGTCTATCTCATCCATCCATCCATCCACCCACCCATGATCCATCCATCTATATATCTGTCTATCTCATCCATCCATCCACCCACCCATGATCCATCCATCTATATATCTGTCTATCTCATCCATCCATCCACCCATGATCCATCCATCTATATATCTACCTATCTCATCCATCCATCCACCCATGATCCATCCATCTATATATCTACCTATCTCATCCATCCATCCACCCATGATCCATCCATCTATATATCTACCTATCTCATTCATCCATCCACCCATGATCCATCCATCTATATATTTATCAATCCATCCATCCATCCACCAATTAATCCTTCCTTCCTTTCTTTCTTTCGTTGGTTCGTCTGTTCACCCATTCATTTATCCATCAGTCCATCTATCCATCACATACCTGCCATGTATTTGCCATCCAATCTAACCATCCCATCAATCAATTCATCCAGTCTAACCATCTCATCCATTCATCCATCCAATCTAACCATCCCATCTATCGATTCATCCAATCTAACTATCCCATCTATCCATTCATCCAATCTAACCATCCCATCTATTGATTCATCCAATCTAACTATCCCATCTATCCATTCATCCAATCTAACCATCCCATCTATTGATTCATCCAATCTAACTATCCCATCTATCCATTCATCCATCTATCCTTCCCGCCATTCATCCGTCCATTTGTCGCCTGTCCAATCATCCATCCATTCTGATCAGGATCACGGTGGACTAGGTTCCACCGGGAAACACTAAGTGAAAGCTGGGACTCATCCAGGATGTCAATATCCAACCCCCGACATAGCCAATCATGTCTGTGTAGATACCTGGCCGGCTGATTCGAACCCAGATCTCAGCTTTGGTAGGGTAGCATGATAGGCCACCGGCACCCCAAGAGGAGTTTCATCAAGGTCGCTATAACAGACACATTCTGCCAAAACGAATGCCAAAAAATCATTTATATTATAAACCATACGTGATTCTCCACCATCACGTTTTAAAGTTTTCCCTTTCAGTGTACAATGCCCCCGGTGGTACGGAAGCACCCCGTTTCCTACCGTCCTACCTAATAAATCAATGGTTAAAGGGAAAATAACTGAATGTTTTTCTCTGAAGATACTGTATCTCTGGGTATTCTTGTGCTCTTGGTGTAATATTATCAGAATTGAATTTCCTGTCAGTGCTCTGTTTGTGGGCGGTTTGTCTTCTTGTGGATTGATGAAGCTCGAGTCTTCGTCTCGTCTTTCTGGCTGCTTGTCTAAAACTTTTATAAGGTCCGTTATTTTATTTATTTATTTAATTAATTAATCTATTTATTAAAATTCGTTCTGATTGGAGCTTGGTTCATATAGATGCGGGATTTTTGAGTGCAGGCAAACAGTTTGTGTGATTTTTTTAATCAACCAGAGCAAACCAGTCATTGTTAATTGATTAATTAATAATAATATTTAATTAATATACGTATAATAACACATTATTATATAATAATATATTATATTATTATAATATAATATATATATATATATATTATATAATTAATACACCAATTATTATATAATAATATAATTAATTCATTATATTAAATAATATATAATAACACATTAAATATTATATAATATATTATAATAATATACAGTGTATCACAAAAGTGAGTACACCCCTCACATTTCTGCAAATATTTTATTATATCTTTTCATGGGACAACACTATAGAAATAAAACTTGGATATAACTTAGAGTAGTCAGTGTACAACTTGTATAGCAGTGTAGATTTACTGTCTTCTGAAAATAACTCAACACAGCTGGCAACATAAGTGAGTACACCCCACAGTGAACATGTCCAAATTGTGCCCAAAGTGTCAATATTTTGTGTGACCACCATTATTATCCAGCACTGCCTTAACCCTCCTGGGCATGGAATTCACCAGAGCGGCACAGGTTGCTACTGGAATCCTCTTCCACTCCTCCATGATGACATCACGGAGCTGGTGGATGTTAGACACCTTGAACTCCTCCACCTTCCACTTGAGGATGCGCCACAGGTGCTCAATTGGGTTTAGTCCATCACCTTTACCTTCAGCTTCCTCAGCAAGGCAGTTGTCATCTTGGAGGTTGTGTTTGGGGTCGTTATCGTGTTGGAAAACTGCCATGAGGCCCAGTTTTCGAAGGGAGGGGATCATGCTCTGTTTCAGAATGTCACAGTACATGTTGGAATTCATGTTTCCCTCAATGAACTGCAGCTCCCCAGTGCCAGCAACACTCATGCAGCCCAAGACCATGATGCTACCACCACCATGCTTGACTGTAGGCAAGATACAGTTGTCTTGGTACTTCTCACCAGGGCGCCGCCACACATGCTGGACACCATCTGAGCCAAACAAGTTTATCTTGGTCTCGTCAGACCACAGGACATTCCAGTAATCCTTGTTCTTGGACTGCTTGTCTTCAGCAAACTGTTTGCTGGCTTTCTTGTGCGTCAGCTTCCTTCTGGGATGACGACCATGCAGACCGAGCTGATGCAGTGTGCGGCGTATGGTCTGAGTACTGACAGGCTGACCTCCCACGTCTTCAACCTCTGCAGCAATGCTGGCAGCACTCGTGTCTATTTTTTAAAGCCAACCTCTGGATATGACGCCGAACACGTGGACTCGACTTCTTTGGTCGACCCTGGCAAAGCTTGTTCCGAGTGGAACCTGTCCTGGAAAACCGCTGTATGACCTTGGCCACCATGCTGTAGCTCAGTTTCAGGGTGTTAGCAATCTCCTTATAGCCCAGGCCATCTTTGTGGAGAGCAACAATTCTATTTCTCACATCCTCAGAGAGTTCTTTGCCATGAGGTGCCATGTTGAATATCCAGTGGCCAGTATGAGAGAATTGTACCCAAAACACCAAATTTAACAGCCCTGCTCCCCATTTACACCTGGGACCTTGACACATGACACCAGGGAGGGACAACGACACATTTGGGCACAATTTGGACATGTTCACTGTGGGGTGTACTCACTTATGTTGCCAGCTATTTAGACATTAATGGCTGTGTGTTGCGTTATTTTCAGAAGACAGTAAATCTACACTGCTATACAAGCTGTACACTGACTACTCTAAATTATATCCAAGTTTCATGTCTACAGTGTTGTCCCATGAAAAGATATAATGAAATATTTGCAGAAATGTGAGGGGTGTACTCACTTTTGTGATACACTGTATATAATAATGTATTATATTATTATAATAATATAATATATATTATATAATGAATATACTAATTATTATATTATAATATAATTAATCCATTATATTAAATAATACAGTATATAATAACACATTAAATATTATATGATATATTATTATAATAATATACAGTATATATATATATATATATATATATATATATAGAATAATGTATTATGTTATTATAATAATATAATATATATATTATGTAATTAATATACTAATTATTATATAATATTATAATTAATACATTTTCTTAAGTAATTAATAATTAATTAATTAATTAAAACCCCCTGATTTTAAAAAGTCCAAATAGTTTCCAGTTTGGATCAAATTTCCCTCCCAATTTAGTTATATCCAATTACCCTATTTGTATTTCCGCCTGTATTTCCTGACCCCTCCAACACGTGTGCAGTAGCGACCCCTTCCTCTCACCTGCATGAGACAGGATCGTACGGAGGTCCGTATAGCGCACGGAGAGACGCGCACCGTTCCCCGTCTTCACCCTCTTCTGTGCAGGCGTCATAAAACAGCCAGCAGTTATGAGGTGGCATTCCCACCCACGGACGAGCCGATCGTGGACCGCATGGACCCCCCGGTCTGCCGGTAGCGGAGCGGAGGTTAGAACTCTGCTTTGGTGTACTAGCATTTAGATAACCGACTGCAAGCTTGTTTTTTTCCATGCAATGTATATACTCGTGAGTCAGCAGGGTGAACAGAAGTGGACCGTGCACACAGCCCTGAGGGTCACCTGTGGTCTGCATGGTTGGTTTTGGAGATGCTGTTTCTGGAACAGACAGACCTTCCTATAAGTCTGTCTGTCTGCCATTCTGTCTGTGTGTATGAACGTGTGTGTGTGTCAGTCAGTCAGTTAGGCCCTGACTTGAGTCGCTAACGGTATCCTTCCAGCTGCGACTTCCTTCCTCCTCAGAATGAAATCACTTAAGAACACTAAAAAATAGCAAAAAATTATCAAAATTTTTTTTTTAAACATTTAAAAACTTACTTCTGAGGTGCGATATGAAAAAAATTACCCATAAATATTGATATAATTTTTAAATATTGATACATCCTCAGTTGTCAATTTATTAGGTGCGTTTATGTATTAATTATATTAATTTGCAGTCTAATTAAGCTTAACAACCATATATGGGCATTT
This sequence comes from Trichomycterus rosablanca, assembly GCF_030014385.1. Lineage (NCBI taxonomy): Eukaryota > Metazoa > Chordata > Actinopteri > Siluriformes > Trichomycteridae > Trichomycterus > Trichomycterus rosablanca. The sequence continues at coordinate 30,655,284 of NC_086002.1, forward strand.
TATAATTATACACTGATCAGCCATAACATTAAAACCACCCCCTTGTTTCTACACTCACTGTCCATTTTATCAGCTCCACTTACCATATAGAAGCACTTTGTAGTTCTACAATTACTGACTGTAGTCCATCTGTTTCTCTACATGCTTTGTTACCCCCTGAGTGTTGTGCTGGTATGAATGGATCAGAGTTTTTAAACACCTCACTGTCACTGCTGGATTGAGAATAGTCCACCAACCAAAAACATCCAGCCAACAGCGCCCCGTGGGCGGCGTCCTGTCACCACTGATGAAGGTCTAGAAGATGACCGACTCAAACAGCAGCAATAGATGAGATGAGCGATCGTCTCTGATTTTACATCTACAGGGTGGACCGACTAGGTAGGAGTGTCTGATAGAGTGGACAGTGAGTGGACACGGTGTCTGATCCACTCATACCAGCACAACACATCACCACCATGTCAGTGTCACTGCAGTGCTGAGAATGATCCACCACCTAAATAATACCTGCTCTGTGGTGGTCATGTGGGGGTCCTGACCATTAAAGAACAGCATGTAGTAAAATAGCATTCAACAGTCAGTAATTGTAGAACATGTAGAGATGTCCAAAAACGTCCCTCTTGGCCTTAATAGGGTGCGAATTTTGGTCGTTGCGGTTACAAGGGTTAAACGAAGAGGGGAGTTAGCGTTAGCTCCACAGCTCCAGAGAAGAACGGACCAGCCAGCGACAGACTGGCGGTATTGATTAGCGTTTTGTGCAGCATGAATAGACAGAGATTAGGGGACAGGGTTAGGTAGGTGTTACCATTGATTGCGCGGTGTCTCTTGATCAGAGTCTCTTTGTTTTTCTCAGACTGTAACCGAATGCGCTAATCGCTTTAGCGCGGCAGGTTTGTCTGCCGTCTAATAGACCCGGTAACGACTGGAACCGCCTGTACCAGGCTAGGTCGCCTTTAATCATAGATGACTGAGCATTTAGCATTATAGACTTGCAAGGAGTCGTTTGTCACCAAGTGTACTAACAAAAAGACCTCACAAAGGAGGTTAGTCAGCTTCCAGTTTAAGAATCCATAGAGGTACACGAGCTTCTGGAATGGTCCCACCAAGAATTGGAACTTGTACTACGTAAAATAGCCTTTGAAGAGCTGTAACGGGGTGGCCGTCCAAGAGCTGCTTCATGTAGGGAGTCGTGTCCCTCTGTGTGGCCTAGTTTGGTCAGAATTTGGGGGCACGTTGGCACACGCCTATTGATCGGTCAACCTCTCTTACTTGATGGTCACCTTTGCCTTGTGTCCCTCTGTGTGGCCTAGTTTGGTCAGAATTTGGGGGCACGTTGGCACACGCCTATTGATCGTTCAACCTCTCTCACTTGATGGTCACCTTTGCCTTGTGTCCCTCTGTGTGGCCTAGTTTGGTCAGAAGTTGGGGCACGTTGGCGCTGTACCTTGTAGATCGGTCAACCTCTCTTACTTGACGGTCACCTTTGCCTTGTGTCCCTCTGTGTGGCCTAGTTTGGTCAGAAGTTGGAGCACGTTGGCGCAGTACCTTGTAGATCGGTCAACCTCTCTCACTTGATGGTCACCTTTGCCTTGTGTCCCTCTGCATGGTCTAGTTTGGTCAGAAGTTGGGGCACGGTTATGCGTTCGCCTGTTGATCGGTCAACCTATCTCACTTGATGGTCACCTCTGCCTTGTGTCCCTCTGTGTGGCCTAGTTTGGTCAGAAGTTGGGGGCACGTTGGCACACGCCTATTGATCGGTCAACCTCTCTCACTTGATGGTCACCTTTGCCTTGTGTCCTTCTGTGTGGCCTAGTTTGGTCAGAAGTTGGGGCACGTTGGCGCAGTACCTTGTAGATCGGTCAACCTCTCTTACTTGACGGTCACCTTTGCCTTGTGTCCCTCTGTGTGGCCTAGTTTGGTCAGAAGTTGGGGCACGTTGGCGCAGTACCTTGTAGATCGGTCAACCTCTCTTACTTGACGGCCACCTTTGCCTTGTGTCCCTCTGTGTGGCCTAGTTTGGTCAGAAGTTGGGGCACATTGGCGCAGTACCTTGTAGATCGGTCAACCTCTCTTACTTGACGGTCACCTTTGCCTTGTGTCCCTCTGTGTGGCCTAGTTTGGTCAGAAGTTGGGGCACGTTGGCACAGTAGCCTGTTGATCGGTCCACTTCTCTCAGTTGACATTCACCTTTAACTTGTGTCCCTCTGTGCCAGGGATGGACTGGCCATCAGGACTGGCCATCAGGACTGGCCCACCGGGAGTTTTCCTGGTGGGCCGCTCTGTATGTGGGCCGCTGAGGGAGTGAAAAATAAATTCAGTTTTAAGTAGAGCAGAAAGATATAGTTCAGTGCCTCTGCTTCGTTAGTAACGCCGTTTAAGAAGAGACTGTGGGCCCATCTCAAATGTCGTTTATGCCCTACTTAGGGTACTTCCTAACAGTACAAAACATTTCTTTTAACAGGCACTAAATGATTAATAAGTAGTTATCTAAGCTACTGTTTAACTGTTTAGTTATCTAAGCTATAATTTTTATTATAGTGAGTTATTAACTTTAGTGGTAAGATAGATGAAAACTGTCAATATCAATCATCTAACATTTGATTAGGGGGTGATATGTGTGGCACGATGTTCTTGTAGTGGGCTGGATCAAGAAAAAAGTCCAGGGCTGATTTTTGTTCCCAGTCCAGCCCTGCTCTGTGCTGCCTAGTTTGACCAAAAGTTGGGGCACAATGGCGCAGTAGCCTGTTGATCGGTCAACCTCCTTCAGTTGACGATCACCTTTGATTGTGTCTCTCTGCGTGGCCTAGTTTTGTCGGAAGTTGATCAATCACCCTCTCTCAGTGGTGTCTGCATACTTTCGGTCTCACCTTGGTCGCTTCAACAGTCAAGAACAATATCAAACGTCAAACGAGGACATAAGTTGTGGAATAAAGTTCCTTCACGTATCCGCTGATGATGATTGGTTGGGACATTTAAGCGTTCCGGTGGTTTAAAATGCCCCTGCGGTGTGAAACCGCGACAAGAAGCGGCAATATGATGTTCAATAGTGCGTGGGAACGGGGGCTGGTCTACAGGGGCAAAGCTTTTTGTGCCCACAGAAGGAACTCCATTAAACTTCAGTGTGGTTAATGAGGTTACGATGTAAGAGGGACTGTTCATTTATTTATCTAAAGACGTTCCAAAATCGTTCTGTTGACCTTAAGGGCAAGTTTTCTCTGAGCGCTGACTTTTACAGATGCCCAGATCGTATAGCCAAGATAGAACATAAAAAATAGTCAATAGTCCCGCTAATTCGTCCATGATTTACTCCGCGGCTTTTAAAACGGCACACTTAGCGGCTAAGTAGGGCTCGTTTAAGACATTCACATCTACGACGGCGTATTAGAAACGCCGTTAATAAAACGTTACAGTGTATGAATGAAGTGGGAGCGTTACGGCTGGAGGGGGCGGGGGGCTAGGACGGCCGATGTCAGTTTGAGCACTATTGGTTTCCTCGAAGTCCATCTGATTCTTTCTTTTCATCAACTTTATTCCTGAATTCATTTCAGTTTTATTCTTAAATTAATTTTGACTTTATACTTGAATATATTTTGACTAAATTTTTTTATTTATTTACATTTTTTTATTATTTCCACTTTATTCTTGAATTTATTTCCACTTTATTTTTTACTTTAATCTTTAATTTATTTGAACTTTATTCTTGACTTTTTTACTTTATTTTTCTATTCGTTTAACCTTTATTCTTGAATGTATTTTGACTTTATTTTTTATTTATGTTGACCTTATTCTTGAATTTATTTCCACTTTTTTCTTGATTATTTTTTTTTACTTTATTCTTCCATTCATTTAAGCGTTATTCTTGAATGTATTTTGACTTTATTTTTTATTTATGTTGACTTTATTCTTGAATTTATTTCCACTTTTTTCTTGATTATTTTTTAATTCATTCTTTAATTCATTTGAACTTCATTCCTGAATTTTTTTTAACTTTATTTTTTAATTTATTTCCACTTTATTCTTGAATTTATTTCCACTTTATTCTTTAATTTATTTCCACTTTATTCTTGCATTTATTTCCACTTCATTCTTGAATTTATTTTCACTTCATTCTTGAATTTATTTCCACTTTATTTTTTATTTATGTTGACTTTATTCTTGAATTTATTTCCACTTTTTTCTTGATTATTTTTTACTTTATTCTTCAATTAATTTGAACTTTATTCTTGAATTTATTTCAACTTTATTTTTTTATTTATTTTGACTTCATTCTTGAATTTATTTCCACTTTATTCGACCTCACAAAGGAGTCCAGTTTAAAAATCCAGTTGATCAACTCAATGGCTTCCAAAAAAGAGGTAATAACGACAGTTCAGGTGGGTCGTTAGATAGCTAATACTGTATACATTGATCAGGCATAACATTATGACCACCTTCCTAATATTGTGTTGGTCCTCCTGACCCAACGATATGGACTCCACTAGACCCCTGAAGGTGTGCTGTGGTATCTGGCACCAAGATGTTCAGCGGCAGATCCTTTAACTCCTCTAAGTTGTGACGTGGGGCCTCCATGGATCGGACTTGTTGGTCCAGAACGTCCCACAGATGCTCGATCGGATTGAGATCTGGGGAACCTCAAACTGGTTGTTGTGCTCACCACCATGTTCCAAACTTCAAGAGAGAATACGAAGTTTACCGAACTCATTACTTAGATATTACGATATTTTTATTCCGAAACGCTACTGGAAGCTTTTAGCTCTCGCGGCCGTTCAAGCCGAAATCGAATTAGCCGCTTCGTGCTCGTATTGCTCCTATACGTAAAAACATTAATGACCCATCAAAGTCGCACAGTCGTGTTTCGGTATGCATGTGCTTTTATTTCTAGCGTTTAAGTGTGTGTGTGTGTGTGTGCTTCTGCTTCGCCGAGTCTGCTTGTCTATTCGACGCTGCGCTAAACGGCGCCTGAGGCGCGTCTCCATCCACCGGCCCCCTCGCCTCGCCTCACCCTCCCACGCGAGACGACGGGGCTAAATCGGGCCACAGAGCCAAAAGTTTCTGGACACCCAACAGGTGCATCCGCCAAACCCAGACACCAGACACAAAGAGACCATACAAACTCCAGTCGCTACTGGGGACCCCGTCCACCTACCCCCTCTTACTCACTTGGACTTTGGTGGATGTCCACATTCCTCCACTTCTGTACAGGCAATTTGAGGTACTAACCAGGGTTCCTACACAGCATCGAAGACCACGCCCACTTTTTTTTTTTTAGTCCGGTCTTTTCCCACCGTTTTGTTTGCCGCCCAGCCGACCGGCGGTAGAGTTGAGATTCCAAACCTGGAGAGCCATTAGTCCCTGATTTTAATCTCAAGTCCTGACTCGAACTCCGACCCAAAATCGGAAAAAGTTGGAACAGCCTGAAAAATGATGATGATAATAATAAAACACAGAGTTTCTGACATTTACTTTGACTTTTATTTGATGTCAGACAGGATGAACCTGAGATATTTCACGTTTCATTTATTAATAAACATCCATTCCTGCATTTCAGGCCTGCAACACATTCCAAAAAAAGTTGGGACGGTAAAGCATTTACCACTTTTTAATGTTGCCGTTCCTTTTCACAGAGGAGACCGAGTGATTTAATGTCAAAATTCTCCACACGTTCTCTATTGGGGACAGGTCAGGACTGCAGGCGGGCCAGTCCGGTACCCGTACCCTCTTCTTCAACCAGCAGGTGGTTTTGCATCGTCTTGTTGAAAAATGCTGGACGTCCCTGAAAAAGACGACGTTTTGGAGGCAGCTCTAAGATCTCGATGTACTTGATTATAAATGACCTTTACCAAGGGCGCCGACACGCCCCCATACTATGATAGACCCTGGCATTTGGACTTGTTCCTGATAACAGTCTGGACGGTCCTTTTCGTCTTGCTGATTCATCTGACCACAATACACGTTTCCACTGTGTGACGGTCCATCCTAGATGCCTCAGAGCCCAGAGAAGTCGACGCCGCTTCCGGACATGGTTAACATAAGGCTTCTTTTTTGCACAGTAAAGTTTTAAGTATAATTTGTGCAGTCATTCTGTATTGTAGAGCTTGATAAAGGTTTGATAAACTAATCCCTCACCCATGTGGTTATATCAGCTGTTGTTGGGTGGAGGTTCTTGATGTGGCGCCGTCTGAGGGATGAAAGATCAAGAGAGTTCAGGTTAAGCTTCCACTCTTGGTCTTTATGCACTGAAATTCCTCCAGATTCCTTAAATGGTTTAATGATATTATGTACTGTAGCGGGAGAACATGCAAATCCCTTCTGATCTTTCATCTTTGCTCATCAGAGACTCTCAGCCTTTTCTGGATGCTGCTTTTGTACCAAACCATGATTACAATCACCTGTTTGGAATCACATCATCATTTAGTTTTTTCACCTCATTACTCGCCCTAAATTGCCCCCGTCCCAACTGTTTTTGGAATGTGTTGCAGGCCTGAAATGCAGGAATGGACGTTTATTAATAAATGAAACAGTGCAACTGAAATCAGGAGGGGCAAATACTTTACCGTAGCTCCTTACAAGTCGAGTCTGACCGTTAGCTGGAACGAGGATCTATTATTAATAGTTCTCCGCCGTTTACGTTCTATTGGCCACCCGGGAGCCGTCACAGGACCAGTTTGAAGCTCTCGCCGGGACCGTTAAGCTGATGAGCGGGTCAATAGTCCTGCTAATTCATCCATGATTTACGCCGCGGCTTTTAAAACGGCACACTTAGCGGCTAAGTAGGGCTCGTTTAAGACATTCACACATCTACGACGGCGTATTAGGGCCGCCGTTAAATAAACGTTACAGTGTATGAATGAAGTGGGAGCGTTACGGCTGGAGGGCGCGCTAGGACGACCGTCGTCAGTTTGAGCACTTTTGGTTTCCTCGAAGTCCGTCCGGTTCTTTCTTTTCATCGACTTTATTTCGATTTTATTCTTGAAATTATTTCTACTTTATTCTTGATTTTATTTAGACTTTATTTTTTATTTATTTCCACTTTGTTCTTGAATTTTTGTACTTTATTCTTCATTTCTTTTGAACTTTTTTCTTGAATTTATTTCAACTTTGTTTTTATTTTTTTACTTTAATCTTTAATTCATTTGAACTTTTTCTTAAAATTATTTTGACTTTATTCTTAAATTAATTTCCACTTTATTTGTGAATTCATTTCAACTTTATTCTTGATTTTTTTATTTTATTCTTAAATTTTTTTACTTTATTTTTGCATTTATTTCAACTTTATTATTGAATGAATTTTTATTTTATTTTTGAATTTATTCTTAAAATTTTGTACTTCATTTTTTAATTTATTTCAACTTCATTTTTGAATTTATTTTCAATTTATTCTTGAGTTTATTTTGACTTTATTCTTAAATTTATTTTGACTTTATTTCTGATTTTATTTCAACTTTATTCTTAAATTTATTTTGACTTTATTCTAAAATTAATTTCCACTTTATTCTTGAAATTATGTTGACTTTATTTTTGTTTTATTTTTGAATTTATTTTTACTTTATTCTTGACATTTTGTACTCTGTTCCTCAATTCTTTTGAATTTTATTCTTTTAATTTATTTCGACTTTATTTTTTAAATTTATTTTGAGTTTATTTTTGAATTTGTTTCAACTTTATTTTTGAATTAATTTGGATTTTATTCTTAAATTTATTTCCTTTTTTTAACGTCTCATTTTTTTTATTCATATGAACTTTATTCTTGAATTTATTTTGACTTTTTTCTTGAATTTATTTTGACTTTATTTATTTTTTTATTTCGACTTCATTCTTGAACTTTGATTTTATTCTTGAATTTATTTTGACTTTATTCTTAAATTTATTTCGATTTTGTTTTTTAAATCATTTTGACCTTGTTCTTTTGATTTTGATTTGTACATGCCATACTTTGGTAAAACAGTTTGGGGAAGGTTGTTTCCTGTTTATCAGGATAATACTCCAGTGTAGAAGTGAGATCTGTGAAGAATAGTGGGATGGAACTTCGGCCTGTGGTTGGATGGATATGAATCTGTATATGAAGCAGAGTCCATGGGCAGAAATAAATCAGATCTCTGGGTGTCTACATACGGCTGGACGCTAGAGTAAATAATCATGGGAAATCATCACATAAACTAGCTAATACGGTAAACCAGGGTAATACACACACACACACACACACACACATATATAGAAGCGTAGCGACTTTCTCTGTAGCTAGCCGGTAATAACGGGACAGGGTAGTTTGCTCCGTCGCCCTCAGAGCTGCTAACCGATCTGTCAGAAAATCAATTCATTACTTTTAAGCAGCAGTTAACGGCATCCACACACACGTCCAGCCGCCTGAATTATTAACCAGCACCGAGACTGAGTTATTTCTTCTCTGTCTCTTAACTAACGTCCTGCAGGATGATGCAAAGAACCGGGGGGGAAGAAACGGGGGGGAAGAACCGGGGGGTGGGGGGTGGGGACGGGTTGTTGCGCGAACGATGGATTGAATACGGGCTGAAAGGAGGGTCGCAAGCGATCGTCGTCCCTGCCATCAAAAATGCATAACCTCGGAAGGAAGTCACTCCATATCTTATGGTGCCCACTGATACCCCGGACCTGAACCCAACCCCCCAGCCCCCCTCCCGATCTGTGTAAATATGAGATACTGTATATTGGAACATTTGCATGCCCACTCGTTCTGCCATCATTGATTGTTTCAGCCGGAGGAAACTGGAGGGGCATTATTGATCCTGAATGCCCAGCACTTCTGGCCCCGGGGTTTGTGTCTCTGGGGGTCTGGAGGGGGCAGAATTGCCTCTGGGCAGCGTGGATGAAGACGTGGTTATTTAGGGTTGAAATCTGTGCTCGGTCAGGCCGCTTCTGAGTCTCGGCTGATGTTTGGTAAACCGCTGTACCACCTTACTCCAAATAACCATTTAGTTTTATTTATTATTTACTTACCGACCTGCGTACTTACCTACATACCAACCTACTTACTTACTTACCTACATACCAACCTACTTACTTACCTACACACCAACCTACTTACTTACTTACCTACATACCAACCTACTTACTTACTTACTTACCTACCTGTGTACTTACCTACTTACTTACTTATTTACTTTACTTACTTACCTACATACCAACCTACTTACTTACTGACCTACCTGCCTACATACCAACCTATTTACTTATCTACTTACTTACTTTATTTACTTACCTACCTACCTACCTACTTACTTACTTACCTGCCCACCTACCTACTTACTTACCTACATACCAACCTACTTACTTACTGCCCTACCTGCCTACATACCAACCTATTTACTTATCTACTTACTTACTTTATTACTTACCTACTTTCCTACCTACCTACCTACTTACTTACCTGCCCACCTACCTACTTACTTAACTACATACCAACCTACTTACTTTACTTACTTACTGACCTACTTACCTACATACCTACCTACCTACTTATCTACTTACTTAGTTTATTTACTTACTTATCTACCTGCCTACTTATTTACCTACTTACCCACTTACCTACCTACCTACTTACTTGCTTACTTTACCTACATACTTACTGTACTTACCTACTTACTTACCTACCTACCTACCTACCTACCTACCAACTTACTTAATTACCTACCTACTTACCTAACTACCCAATTACCTACCTACCTACTTACTTCCATACCTGCCTACTTACTTACTTATTTTATCTACTTACTTAGCTACCTACCTACTTACTTACTTTACTTACCTACTTACCAACCTACTTACTTTACCTACTTGATGACCCTCCTACCTACATACCTACCTACTTACCTACCTACCTACAGTGTATCACAAAAGTGAGTACACCCCTCACATTTCTGCAAATATTTTATTATATCTTTTCATGGGACGACACTATAGAAATAAAACTTGGTTATAACTTAGAGTAGTCAGTGTACAGCTTGTATAGCAGTGTAGATTTACTGTCTTCTGAAAATAACTCAACACACAGCCATTAATGTCTAAATAGCTGGCAACATAAGTGAGTACACCCCACAGTGAACATGTCCAAATTGTGCCCAAAGTGTCAATATTTTGTGTGACCACCATTATTATCCAGCACTGCCTTAACCCTCCTGGGCATGGAGTTCACCAGAGCTGCACAGGTTGCTACTGGAATCCTCTTCCACTCCTCCATGATGACATCACGGAGCTGGTGGATGTTAGACACCTTGAACTCCTCCACCTTCCACTTGAGGATGCGCCACAGGTGCTCAATTGGGTTTAGTCCATCACCTTTACCTTCAGCTTCCTCAGCAAGGCAGTTGTCATCTTGGAGGTTGTGTTTGGGGTCGTTATCCTGTTGGAAAACTGCCATGAGGCCCAGTTTTCGAAGGGAGGGTATCAAGCTCTGTTTCAGAATGTCACAGTACATGTTGGAATTCATGTTTCCCTCAATGAACTGCAGCTCCCCAGTGCCAGCAACACTCATGCAGCCCAAGACCATGATGCTACCACCACCATGCTTGACTGTAGGCAAGATACAGTTGTCTTGGTACTTCTCACCAGGGCGCCGCCACACATGCTGGACACCATCTGAGCCAAACAAGTTTATCTTGGTCTCGTCAGACCACAGGGCATTCCAGTAATCCATGTTCTTGGACTGCTTGTCTTCAGCAAACTGTTTGCGGGCTTTCTTGTGCGTCAGCTTTCTTCTGGGATGACGACCATGCAGACCGAGTTGATGCAGTGTGCGGCGTATGGTCTGAGCACTGACAGGCTGACCTCCCACGTCTTCAACCTCTGCAGCAATGCTGGCAGCACTCATATGTTTATTTTTTAAAGCCAACCTCTGGATATGACGCCGAACACGTGGACTCGACTTCTTTGGTCGACCCTGGCGAAGCCTGTTCCGAGTGGAACCTGTCCTGGAAAACCGCTGTATGACCTTGGCCACCATGCTGTAGCTCAGTTTCAGGGTGTTAGCAATCTTCTTATAGCCCAGGCCATCTTTGTGGAGAGCAACAATTCTATTTCTCACATCCTCAGAGAGTTCTTTGCCATGAGGTGCCATGTTGAATATCCAGTGGCCAGTATGAGAGAATTGTACCCAAAACACCAAATTTAACAGCCCTGCTCCCCATTTACACCTGGGACCTTGACACATGACACCAGGGAGGGACAACGACACATTTGGGCACAATTTGGACATGTTCACTGTGGGGTGTACTCACTTATGTTGCCAGCTATTTAGACATTAATGGCTGTGTGTTGAGTTATTTTCAGAAGACAGTAAATCTACACTGCTATACAAGTTGTACACTGACTACTCTAAGTTATATCCAAGTTTCATGTCTATAGTGTTGTCCCATGAAAAGATATAATGAAATATTTGCAGAAATGTGAGGGGTGTACTCACTTTTGTGATACACTGTACCTACCCACTTACCTACCTACCTACCTACCTACTTACTTACTCACCTACCTATGAATCTACCAACTTACTAACTTAATAACTTAGCTACCTACCTACTTACTGACTTACCTACCTACTTACCTATCCATTTACTTAATTACTTACCTACCTACGTACTTACTTACTTAATTACCTACTTACTTACGTACTTACTTTACTTACTTACATACCTACCTGCTTATCTAACTACTTACTGACCTACTTACCTACTTACTTACTTACTTAACACTATATGCCCAATATTTACGAATATTTTAGAATTTGGACACCTGACCACAAGCTTAATTTCAAAAACACACGTGACATTCTCAGCCAGGACAGCGGCCGGACTTCCGAGAAGGCTTCTCACAGACTTTGAAATGCGCCTGTGTATGGGAATTTGTACCCTTTTGCACTAATATTGGTCCAAAATTGAATTTCCGGTCCATTCTGAAGCTGTTCGGTAGAGCTTTGGAGCAGCGGAGTTTAAACTCTGAACTAAGCAGTTGGTTCCCCAAGACTTGTGGTCCATGTGGTCCTGTATGAAATAAACTCAAGACCGGGACTTGGTGCGGCTGTGTCCCATCTCAGTCTCATAGAGGCCAAGAACTTCCCGAAAAAGATCTTAGCATGGTGTTACGAGCGACATAAATTCCTCCAGACCTCCTTGACGTGGGCCAGGTACCTCACGAGGAGGTGCTTCTTTATAGCACGTCCTGGTCTTAATTCGTATCGAATTCGTGTCCAGTCACTTCTGGCGCTCAGAGCCGTTCAGTCGGCGTTTACGGTAGATCGTTACGACACGCCGGCGCATCTGTACCCTTTTAAACTGGTCAATAGGTTTTATAGCCGACAAGCGCTATTGATCTCTGGATTTAAGGCTTATCGGATGTCCCGATCGGAGCCGGATACGGAAATACGGATACGGCCAACAGGATTTGGCTGTGTCAACTGGTCAAGACGGTTGAGATGTTGTTGACTAGACTAGTAGATCATAGTCTACTAGTCTTAGATCAGACTAGATTGATAGACCAGCCAAACAAACCAAACTAGCCCGAAGTAGCTTGGACCGGCAACCATCTCAAGCTGGTTTGCGATTTTTAAGGCGGCTCTGACAGCGACGTGACTCAAATAAACCCTAAACGAAAGAACAACGACCTTTTAAAGACTGCAGAGCTTTTATTCACGTGTGGCGGTCGTTCCGAGAGAGCGCGCTTTGCATTGTGGTTAACCAGAATGAAACCACGGCTAGTCTGGCCTGTACACACACACACACACACGTATAGTGTATAATCTTTAAGAGGAGGATTTGGATGCTCAAAGAAGCTTTAAGGGGAAGAAGATTCTCATGTGGTGATGATGTAAAAGCAGCGGCGCATCAGTGGCTACGAGCTCAACCAAAAACTCTTTCCTCAGCCACCTGCATAAAAGTCGAGCCAACCACAGAGCCAGCTTTCCTCACCAGCCTGTCTGGTCGTGTAGTGTCGCTCTGCTTCATGCTGGACGCTGGAGACGACGGACTCGATGAACAGAGACGGATCTGTCCTTTCTTGTAGATAAAGACTGTGTTATCTGACCAGGCCAGTTTCTGTAAGTCCTGACCATCTCAACATCAACCCCCTCAATGGAGATTGGTCATGGATGAGGCTTGGGCCTCCAAATGTCCACCACCGTCTGTTTAGTTTTGGAGGTGTTCAGCTGTAGATGGAAGGAAGGAAGGAAAGTAGGATGGATGGATGACTGGACGGATGGATGAATAGATGGACGGATGAATGGACAGATATATGACTGGAAGGAAGGAAGAATGGATGGATAAATGGAAGAATGGATGTAAGGAAGGAAGGATGGATGGACGGACGGACGGATGGACGCATAGATAAACGGATGGATGGATGGATTAGATGGATGGATGACTGAATGGATGACTGGACGGATGGATGGATGGATTAGATGAATGGATGGATTAGATAGATGGATTGATTAGATGGATGGATTAGATAGATGGATGGATTAGATGGATGGATGGATTAGATAGATGGATTGATTAGATGGATTAGATGGATGGATGGATTAGATGGATGGATTAGATGGATGGATTAGATAGATGGATGGATTAGATGGATGGATTAGATGGATGGATTGATTAGATGGATTAGATAGATGAATGGATTAGATGGATGGATGGATTAGATAGATGGATGGATTAGATGGATGGATTAGATGGATGGATTAGATGGATGGATTAGATAGATGGATGGATTAGATGGATGGATTAAATGGATGGATTAGATGGATGGATTAGATGGATGGATGGATGGATGGATTAGATGGATGGATGGATTAGATAGATGGATGGATTAGATGGATGGATGGATGGATTAGATGGATAAAATAGATTAGATAGATGGATGGATGGATTAGATGGATGGATGGATGGATGGATGGATGGATTAGATAGATGGATGGATTAGATGGATGGATGGATGGATGGATTAGATAGATGGATGGATGGATTAGATGGATTAGATAGATGGATGGATTAGATGGATGGATTAGATGGATTAGATGGATGGATGGATGGATGGATTAGATGGATGGATTAGATGGATGGATTGATTAGATAGATGGATGGATTAGATGAATGGATGGATTAGATGGATTGATTAGATGGATGGATTGATTAGATGGATTAGATGGATGGATGGATGGATGGATTAGATGGATGGATGGATTAGATGTATTGATTAGATGGATGGATTGATTAGATGGATTAGATAGATGGATGGATTAGATGGATGGATGGATTAGATAGATGGATGGATTAGATGGATTAGATGGATGGATTAGATGGATGGATGGATTAGATAGATGGATGGATTAGATGGATTAGATGGATGGATGGATGGATGGATGGATGGATTAGATGGATGGATGGATGGATTAGATGGATGGATTAGATGGATGGATGGATTAGATAGATAGATGGATGGATTAGATGGATGGATGGATGGATTAGATGGATGGATGGATTAGATAGATGGATGGATTAGATGGATGGATGGATTAGATGGATTAGATAGATGGATGGATTAGATGGATTAGATGGATGGATGGATGGATTAGATGGATTAGATAGATGGATGGATTAGATGGATGGATGGATGGAAAGAAAGAAAGTTGGAAGAAAAGATTTAAAATGTTTATCATATTAAAACTCTCAGAAAGCATCCATGGCGGCATATTTGCTTACTTTGATGACCAGATCTGACCTTAAAGTCTGTAACCAGAAGAAAGTTGGAGTTTTGCACATCACTTTATGACGTTAATGATAAACATTGTTCTGCTTAACGTGACTACGTACAAATTATTGCTTAAATGTAATTATACAACTAACTAGTAACTAAAGTGGATGTTGTAGGAATTTTCACATAACTCTAATGTTCGGGGCATTATTTCACATCTGTCCTCTCTGGTTCTGCCCCACACCACATCACAGACGTCTATAATATGACTAATAACGAACCTGTTTTATTCAGAGAACAGTTGCTTTATTACCAGTCATGACTCGGTGTGGAGAAAAAGCGTTAACGGATTAACCCGATCCGGCATGAAGGTCGCATGGCGCCCCCTTTCGGCCGCGCTGGTACTTATTACTACAGGTTTATAACACAGGCTCGGTGAGTCCTGCTGTCTTTCTTTAATTTAATGTGCTGATAATTATCTAAAATGCGTCTTATTTTTTAAATATTTTTATTTTAAATTTTGATAAAATAAGGTCACAGTGTTCCTCATACTCGATAATATTTTTTTATTATATTTTTTCAATTATACTTTAAATAATAATGATAAATAATAATTACTATTATTTTTATTACTATTATTACATTTTATAAATGATTGTTATTATTAATAATAATATGATAATTGTTACTGTTATCATGCTGATTCTTCTTATTATTATTATCCTTATTGCTGTTGTGGTGGGTCATTATTATTATTATTATTATTATTATTATTATTATTATTAATAATAATAATATTATAATCATTATTATTATTATTGTTATTATTATTATCATCTTTATTATTATTATTGTTATTATTGTCATTATTATGTTTATTATTATTATTATTATTATCATTATTATTGTCATAATTATGTTTATTATTATTAATATTATCATTATCATTATTATTGTCATAATTATGTTTATTATTATTAATATTATCATTATTATAATTATTGTTATTATTATTATCATCTTTATTATTATTATTATTATTGTCATTATTATGTTTATTATTATTATTATTATTGTCATTATTATGTTTATTATTTTATTATTATTATTATTATTATTACTATTATCATCATCTTTATTTTTGTTATGGTTGTGGGGTCTTTTTTTTTGCTTCACTGAAAGTGTAATTAATCTAAATGTGCATGGATCACTTTGATATTATGTTAGATTAGATGAATATTTTAATCATATATTTTATTATAAGGTTGTTTTTATTCTATATTGATTAAAGTGAACTGATCACTGAACCGGCAGCCTTCAGTGAAAATGGAGAATAAAGTAAAACACACACTTTACTACCTAAACTTGGTATTGATCTGTAATTGTAAGTTAATAGAAATAAAACCGTGTCGGTGTTGTTAAGTGGCGCGCGCGCCGGGCCCGTGGAATTCCATTGACGGCTCGCGCTGCTCTCGCGCTGCTCTCGCGTGCCCGTCTCCGCGAGCGCTTTTGATTGGACGGAGCTGCAGACTCGCGCATGCAAATGAGGTCTGACGAGTCTGCATTCCTGCACAGCCCAGTGCCAGTAAAAACCTGCCCCCCCCCCGGACCGGCCGACTCATTCATACCAGTCCGGGACTCCGGGTCGCGACCGTACGGAGCTGAGACACCGCAGCGCGACTCCTGAGAAGTCCACATCGCGGATGCAGAAATAATCCGAATTATTTAACAAGAGTTTGTTGCGACTTTTCTCCAGCAAGACTTGGAGACTTGCGCTGTTGTCAGAAGCGCAAAACTCGGACTATTCTCAAGCGCGCAAACTTAAATCGGATACCAATGGTTTTCCTTTGGGACGCAAAATACGGTATGATTGATCTCTGAGTCTATCTGTTGTTTATCTGCTCGACTTTGATGCCTCTTTGTCCAACTGGTTCCTCATTTCTTGCTTTCTAACTGTTATTGTGAAACGGTTTTGGCGCATTCATCTTCCGAAAAGAAAGTTCCCAAAAGTCAGGGCGCACATCTTTCTCTCTGTCTTTGCGTCTCTTTTCTCGGTGTGTGTCTTCCCCCCCTTCAGCTCTGGTTTAGTGTATCTTAAGGAAGCTAGCGGTGAGCCGAGCGGATCTGCTCAAGCCTCCTGACCGCACTCATGTGGCATCGATTGCGGTTGGCTGAGTGACAGCGAGCCGTCAGGCGGAGCGCCGCGGTTTTAATGGCTTCATGCGCCACCACCGAAGCGCTCTCGCTGGCACCCGTCCTGCCTGAAGGATGTCAGTCGGCTGGGGGCCACAAAACTGTCGAGAACTTTGAACTTTTGTTGTTGACATGACAGGGGAGCAGTGTTCCGAATGCCGTATGCATTACCGTGTGCATTTGTGTTGGGAGTTGTGTCCTGGAGATGATGGGCTTGGTGGAGATGGAGATGATGGAGATGATCCACATGCGTAATACCAAACTAATTCAAAACAAACCTTTCTAGCAAAGCTGTAGGCATGAATTAGACATTCAGTTAATCTACATGGATGGATGGATGGATGGATAGATGGACAGTTAGATAGATGGATAGATAGACAGACAGACAGACAGACAGACAGACAGACAGACAGACAGACAGACAGACAGACAGATAGATAGATAGATAGATAGATAGATAGATAGATAGACATAATTGAGGACCAAATCTACCAGAATGGATGGATGGATGGACAGTTTGATAGATGGATAGACAGACGGACAGACAGACAGACAGACAGACAGACAGACAGACAGACAGACAGACAGACAGATAGATAGATAGATAGATAGATAGATAGATAGATATCTGTTCGCCAATTATGTCTATCTATCTGTCTGTCTGTCTGTCTGTCTATGTGTCCACCTGGATGTGTCTGTCCATCCAGACAGGCGACCAAACCTACCAGAATGGATGGATAGATAGATAGATAGATAGATAGATAGATAGATAGATAGATAGATAGATAGATAGATAGATAGATAGATAGATAGATAGATAGATAGACAGCCATAATTGGGCTGGGCTAGACAGACAGACAGACAGACAGACAGACAGACAGACAGACAGACAGAATAGGGGACCAAATCTACCAGAATAGATAGATAGATAGATAGATAGATAGATAGATAGATAGATAGATAGATAGATAGACAGACAGACAGACAGACAGACAGACAGACAGACAGAATAGGGGACCAAATCTACCAGAATAGATGGATGGATGGACACATAGACAGACAGATAGATAGATAGAACTTTATTTTTAAAACATTACTGCCCTAACAGGAACACTGACAGACTCCAGATACATCCGTATATATTCAGTATATTATTGGGGAGAAATGTGCCCCTCTAGAGAATATTGGGGAGAACCGTGCCCCCCCACAAATGAACACTTATTTCCTTCTGCTCGCATCTAAGTGTCCCTCTCCCGCTGCGTTCCAGACCAGGCCCCACAGCGCCGCTTCAGCCCCCCGTCCTCCAGCCTGGGCGCGGGGAAGATGAGCGAGGCTCTGCCGCCGATGGGTGCTCATGAAGGCGGTGGCGGCGGAGGTGGTGGAGGAGGAGCTGGAGGAAAGCTGCGCATGTGCGACCGCACCATGGTGGAGGTTTTATCCGAGCACCCCGGGGAACTGGTGCGCACCGAGAGTCCGAACTTCCTGTGCTCCGTGCTGCCCACACACTGGCGCTGCAACAAGACCCTGCCCATCGCCTTCAAGGTAAAACTGCACCCAGTTTACCCTGCATAGTTATTTTAATACAGTCAAATAGAATAGAAGAATAACTGTAAGTGATCTATATGAAGCGCACTTGTGATTCACGGAGCAAAACGACTCATGAGTCAAATTACTTTTATAGCCTAATAAAGGCTGTGAGTGAATTAATTAATTACAGGGCCAATAAAAAATTATTCTTATTGTTTAAAATAAGAGAAACAATGAGTATCAAATGAACTAATGAATCGCACTAGTGATTCACGGAGCAAAATGACTCATGAGTCAAATTACTTATATAGCGTAATTAGGAGGATAATTAATTATAGGATCAATATAAATACATTTTATTCTTATTGTTTAAAAAAAGAGAAACAATAAGTATATTAAACTTAATAATCAAGTGAACTAATGAATCGCACTAGTGATTCACGGAGCAAAACGACTCACTGAGTCAAATTACGCTTATAATAAAGGTGCCAAACGCCCCAAAGTTCTTTTATTTATTTTACTGAATTTATAAATGTATTTGTATTCAATATTAGGTTCCTATCATGTTTTATATTTATATAACTATTATTTCTTAATGTTTAAACAAGAGAAAGAATAAATATATTAAACGTAATAATAAACTACATGAAGCGCACTAGTGAATCACGGAGCAAAATGACTCACTAAATGACTAAATGACTCTTATAGCCTAATTAAGGCTACTACAGAACCGTTGTGATCATATTTTATAGATTATTATTTAAAAGATTAAAATAATAATTGTTTTATTGATGTTTAAGAAAAGATAAACAATAATAATATAATAATAAACGTAATAAAAATACGTGAACTAATAAATCGCACCGAGTCAAATTACGCTTATAATAAAGATACCAAACGCCCTATTGTTCTTTTATTAATTTTATTGAATTTATAAATGAATTTTTATTCAATATTAGGTTCTTATCATGTTTTATAGTCTATTAATTATAGGATCAATTAAAAACTCTTGTTTCTTAATGTTTAAAAAAGAGAAAAAGAACAAATATATTAAGCGTTTTAATAAAGTGAACTATATGAATCGCACTAGTGATTCACTGAGTTAAATGACTCTTATATCCTAATAAAAGCTACCACAGAACAGTTCTGATCATGTTTTATACCCTGTTACTTATAAGATCAAAATAATAATTGTTCTCTTATCTATATGTTTTATATGAATCGCACTAGTGATTCACGGAGCGAAATGACTCACTGAATCAATTTACGCTTATAATAAAGGTGCCAAACGCCCCAAAGTTCTTTTATTTGTTTTACTGAATTTATAAATGAACTTTTATTCAATCCTATGTTGTTATCATGTTTTATAGCTTATTAATTATAGAATCAATGAAAGAAAGAATAACTATATTAA